>NW_020825419.1:0-50241 GCF_003286085.1 Drosophila persimilis | reverse complement strand
AAGACGAGCGTCTCGTCGCCCCGGGCATTGGCCATGCGCCACAGCAACTGGCGCTGGATGGTGCGCAGCTTGAACTTGCTGTTCACAATCGAGGCGCATCGAGCCGACGGTTTCGTTGACGACCACAGTCTTCTCGACCAGCCAGAACACCGCGCAGCACAGCATCTGCATCACCAGCAGCACGACCTTGACCACAGCGGTCTCCAAGAGAGGTGGTACAAGGCCACCATGCGCTGACTGTGCTCCGGCTGCATTGTGGAGAGCACGACTGCGCCGAGGGACTCCAGCGGAGAGACCCTGGGGAAGGGCCGTCGGAGAGCTCCTCCCACTCCGAGTCCGACTCGGTGCGCTCTATCGAGCTGAACTCGCTCTGGCCCTGACAGGAGCACGACTCCTCCTCTTGGTCCTCCTCGGTGGGCATCGAGTAGTCGCCCTCGTAGTCGCCGTCGTAGCGGCCGTCGGAGTACTCTTTGTGCGGGCCGTCGTAGTAGTCTCCGCGGCTGTCCGGAGAAGCGCCGGCTGTCCAGAGGGAGCTCAACACGGGCGGTGTCCCATCGATGCCATCTGTGGCACAGCATTGAATCTGCAGGGGAGCCGGGGTAAGTTATGTCCTAGGGGGAAGGGGAGTCTGAGCTGCTGCCGCTCACCCATCTGAATCACCCATCGGAGGGAAGGTGGGGGGTGTGCGCGACCTATTGGACCCATTGGGCGCGAAAGCAGAAGACTAGTGTGGATTTGGCCTAGGAAGGGCATCGCATTGAGTCCATTCTTGTCGCCGGAACCTTCGGGGGGGACCTGCAGCTCCGGCTGCTGCTGCTGATGCTGGTCGGTAAAGTCGAAGGATCCCATGGATCCGAAAATACCCCGCGAAAGGGTGAATGGGGAACGTGGATTATTAATAGTTGGATTCATCTTATTCCAGCACCTGTGAGGAAATATTCGTTCATGGGCTTTGTTTTGTATTTGAATTTTTATTTACTTTATGTTCCCTGTACTTTCGATATTTGTACTGAATGATTCCCAGAGCCAGTTCTGAACGGCTCCAAGTGATAGTTCAGGGCCCACTTCGATGTTGTGTTCCTAACAGATCTCCCTCCCTTTTCAGGTCTCCCCACCCCACCCCACAACGCCGCAAAAATATTTCAAAACTTCGCGCCGCCCACTTCCGCCCCAAAGAACGAAAATCTGTGGCATCCACGTTTTTAAAGATACGATAAAACCAAAAAAGGCAGAATCGTAGAGGATGTTATATGTTCTAGAATGTAAAATCTCACCAGATCGTATAATTATTATAGCCAGAATCAAGAATACAATTTTATTTTTCCTCGCTCTGTCTCTCTCAAAAACACAGGTTTCATGGTCGGTTTTGCCAGTTGCAAAATATGAGTTCAAGGATCTCAGAACCTATAAGAGCCAGAGCAACCAAATTTGGTATCCATACTCCTGTGATATCGGACCTTGACTGTTTCGTGTCCAAATTTCGGCACACCCCCTTCCGCCCCGCAAAGGACGAAAATCCACAAATCTCAGAGACTATTATCGCTAGAGTAACAAAATTTGGTATCCGCACTTCTGTTAGATCTCACTATAAAACCTATATTTCAGAATTTCTCCCCACCCCCTTCCGCACCCACAAAGGACGAAAATCTGTTATATTCACAATATTGCACATTCGAGGAAAACTAAAAACGCAGAATCATAGATAGTGACCATATCTATCAGATCGCTGAATCTGGATTAGATCGGATCATTTTTGTAGCCAAAAGCAAGAAATCAATTGCAGTGGCTACGCAGCGCCCGACGTCACGCTCTGACTGATTTCTGTCTCTCTCGCACGCACTCTTGTCGTGTCGTTTAATATTAGCGGCCTCTGCCGGAGGAGAGCCATACTGACTAAGTATCGGGTTATAAATGTAGAGTTGCGGGTGTCCGCAGCAACTCACAACGTTCCCCCTCGTTTTAAATTTGGTGTTGCGGGGAGGCGGAATCTCTTCACGAACTCTCGCCATTTTGCTGCTACTTGTCATGAGAATTGGAAAAAACATTGAAACAAAGAAAGGATCTGCCACCACTAATGGTAATAATTGCACATTGGCTATCATTAAGCAATGATCAGAATTATAGAAAAAATTGTCTACATCCATGTTTAGCTAAACTTTAGTTTTCTCCGTTTTTTTCTTACTCACTCATATTAAACCAAATTTAATCCATCAAAAGTCAATAATCGTTTGATTACCTGGAAAAGATATAGAGAAATGATCTTGTGACTACATAGAATTTAGACGGATTGCTCCTTATCGGTGATGTTTGACTGAATTAAGCATTTTGGCTGATATACTCGACTCGAGAGCTGACACACTGATAATGTTATCTCCAGATTTCCCTCAAAACATTCCTATAAAATCACAGTCAAAAGGTGCAATGCCTTCAATCGAAAAAGTATTAGCATGGTGAACGTTTTAAGCAGTCTATTGTCTGCGGACTGGTACTTGTCAGTGCCGCACAACTGAAAGACGGAGATGTCCTGCAAGATTACCAGCGTTTAAAAAGTCTCCGCCCGCTGGGAAGTTTGCCGAAAACTTCCGTATGAATTGCTCCCGGACTTGGATCTTTTCACCCCCGAATACCCAGTCAGGAGGATCTGTTGTGTTTCGCGGACATGGCTCAGTTCATGCAGGCGCTCACTACTGGAAAATTATGGGCCCTTAAGAGTAAGTAAATAATGAAAATTATATTCAAGTCAATGAGAACTGAAGTTGACGAATTTTGTGAGCAGTGATCGATGCTTGGGGCTCCATTCCCTCAGGAGTGCTGTCCGGCAATGTCTACCATCTGGGTAACTTCGATGAGTCAAGATCAGCGAGGAGATCACCAGTAGTCACAGCATACATGGAAAGTACTGTTTTCTAATTGTACCCGCCGTATCCATTTCGATCAAGATCGCATTGCTTTCCGGCTTCCTGCTCGCGGCACATATGGATACGTTTCTGGAGCAGTTAATGCAGAATTGTTGAACTCAAGCAGCACAAATATAAAATTTAGCGAGGCCAGCTATCAGACAAGTGAATCGAAACCTTGGGATGGAATGACCATTTTCACAGTGTAAGTTAGACCTTATCATAATCAATTTCTGTGACTCATACTATGGATTGCAGTGTACTTCTTGGCTTGATGGGTTACTATCGGGGTCTATGCACGCTCTACGACTACTTTCTGTACAGGATCAGAGTGAGGACCGGAGAGAACGGAATGATTTACAGAATGATTTAACTCGTATTTTGCCTACCAGGTAGTATCTCTGTGACTGTGAAGATGTGCTCGGCACGGTCAAGTTCCCGTGCCATCTTCCGCATTGTCGACAGCAAATCGAATCCGAACGTGATCAGTTGTCTTGATGGAATCGCTGCATGTCCCTATTCTGTGTTGTTTGTTCTCCAAATATAAATACCTTCAATATGATTTCGGTTTTAGGGCCTCATGCTTGTATGTGCAAAAAACCATTCAGCTCTGTTTTTTGTTTGCTAGTGGGTCGCGGAATCCTTTTCCAGCTTTATTCTCCACGGATTTTTTTCGGTTGATTCCTTTTTTTTTATGCTGGCCTACTAGTGGCTACGGTTGCTCTTCGCTCAATGGATAAGTAAGTGTTTGAGATATTTTGTATCCATCGAGAATTATTGCCAATTTTCTTACAGATCCAAAGGAAAACTGAATGTGCCGCTTATGTATCTCATCGTATTATACGGATCGTGCCGATACTTGCAATAGCAATCCTAGTTTACATAAAGCTGACGCCCATTGTTTCTGGGGGACCTATTTTAAAGGTGGATTCCATGGTACAGCCGCCTATGAAAAGGGCTGGTTCTGGACGCTGCTCTTCGTGCAGAATTATGCTACAAGCAATATTGTAAGTCATAGATCTACTCTTATTAACCATTTGTACGATAATCGTTTTCAGTGCCTGGATCACACATGGTACGGGCAGTGGATATGCAGCTTTATATAATCTCTCCGCTTCTGCTGATTGCACTGTATAAGTGGGGCAAAAAGGCAGCGCTGGCATCGCGGTTCTTGTTCTCCTACTATCGTCCTGCCTCTTGCCACGATGATAGTCAACAAATACTCATTGCTCTTCAAGTAGGTCCACGATGCTTCTGTTTGTCGTTGGAGTTCTTCAACCCCATTTAATTGCAGGAATGGAACCGAAGGAGATGCCGGAAGGAAACTGTATTCTGCCACACATACTCATTCGGCACCTTGGCTGATTCTTTTTGGATATTTTCTTCACCTGAATTGTAGGAAGAGTTCCAAATAAGCCGGATTTTGGTATGGTCTGGATGGGTTTAGTCTGGCCATGATCTTCACCTCGATGTTTGCCTGTACCCTGCGACCAATGGAGTGCTCCACCCCTGTCCACCCTCAAGGAGTTTCTGTATACACGCTTACCAGAGTGGGCTGGCCCTTAGCCCTGTGTTGGATCGTCTTGCCTGCATGCAGGGCCATGGCGGTTGGCCAACAGTTTCCTATCCTCGCATTGTGGCAGCCTCTCTCGAGACTCTCCTATTCCGTGTACATCTGACACCTTTTCGTACAGGAAGTCAACAGTAGAAGCGTTCGTACTAATACTTATTTCCGGACAAATTGTAGTAGGTTTTGTTTCTAGTAGTGATGGTTTGCTTATTTTTAACTAACCTCATTGATGATTTTCAGATGCCAGAAATTTTGGTCTGACTTTGGGATCACTATTTTCATTTCGTATCTGCTTTACGTTGTCATTGAGGCTCCTTTTGGCGGACTCGATAATTCTTCTACGATCCCGGGAGAAAAGTGTTTTGAAGCCCCAAGCTCCAAGCGAACAAAAGCAATCCTCAGTTGATTGCCAGCAGGGCCAGTGAATGCCGGAAGTAATCTGGTTGAGTCCGACGTGCCTAATAAGAAGCCACAGAGACTACTCCAGAATAGTTATAGATGTAAATATCAATATGGGTTTTTTTTCACTCTTATGTAGACATTTTGTAGATTACAAACCACATAAAAAGATGTGAGCTTCCGACTACCCACACACTAGACTGATAAGAGTAATTATCAATGATGTTCGGCTGTATCAAGTATTACGCTGTGCTAGTCTGAGTACCTCAGACCTACTCAAGACTACCTTACTCAACACAATTGTTTTTATAATCGGGCTGGTGGTTCTAGATAGAACAGATGGCAGATGGCGAAACGCCACCATCGAATTAGCATTAGCATAGGAAGCGTTGTGGGTCCGAGACAGCCCGAGTGCGTTAGAGCTGCTCGGGGACGCTGTTAAGCCGAGTCCGAGAGATAGCGACATAGGAGACGAAATAATTCCACTGCATGCGCATATGCGGTAGCAAATGATCTTTGCAGTGCAAACGACAACACCAAAATGCATTTCCTTTGGACCGCTCCACTGGCAATAATTTAAAATATTTAAGCTGCTTGATCTGACATACTCCCCCCGTTGGAAGCCGGACTTACAACAGCAACAGCATTTGGCAGTAGGCCAGCTTGTGACGGCGCGCTTTGTGATTCCAGATGACGTCTTCAGCACAGCAACTCGGGGAAACGCCATCTCGTCCAGGCAAAAGCTCGACCACTCTCGCCAGTGGTCACTTCATGGGAGGAAGATTCTCATCCTTGACAAGAACCAAATCGGCGACAGCTAAACTAGGCTTCACTGTGCGTCACGTTGAGGGCTGCTGCAGTGACGATATGTACTCCTCCTTCCACCGGACCAAAAGAGCTGCTGCAGGTACGAAACGCGCTGCCAGCCGTCCAGGCGATCGAAGTTTAGCTGCGTGACGTCAGGCTCAGCGAACGAAGCAGGAGGGCCACCATTCAAGAAATGCGCTGGAGTTAGAACGTCTAGATCGGCAGGGCTCTCTGAAATTGAAACTAAAGGTCTTGAATTAATCACTGCCGTGATGTGGCACAACCGCGTCCGCAGCTCGTCAAATCCCAAGAACCGAGTTGCCTATCGCACGGTAGAAGTGGTACTTGGCCGTCTTCACTGCAGCCTCCCATAGACCACCAAAATGAGGGGAGCGCGGAGGAATGAAATGCCAGTCTATAGCCTCGACCAAGCAAAAATCCAGCAGCGCCTTCTGATGGTCATCGCTGAGGACCAGGCGCTTTAATTCCATCAGCTCATTCTTAGCGCCGACAAAATTGGTTGCGTTGTCTGACCAAATTTGCCGCGGCTTTCGTCTAGTACATATGAAGTGCCTTAGTCCATGTAGAAAAGCAACTGTGGATAAGTCCTTTATAAGCTCCAGATGAACAGCCTTGGTAGCGGAACAATGAAGATGCAGATGTAGCACTTGATTGGAGCCTTGTTGCGTGCCTCCGGTTTGTAGAAAAAACGGCCCACAGAAGTCCACGCCTGTGATCTCAAAGGCATGAGAACCATCGAGCCGCTCCTTTGGAAGATCCGCCATAATATGCTCCAATACCCTGGGCTTCAGTCGAAAGCATCTTACGCACTTGTTTACTGCCTTGTTTACCGTCTTCCTCCCCCCAATAGGCCAATATTGGGAACGAATTAGTCCAAGCAAAGCTCGAGGACCAGCGTGCAGATTCCGCTCATGAAAATGGGAGATTATTGCAAGAGTCAGTGGATGGCTGCTGGGCAAGATGATTGGATGACGGCCATCAAATTCCAACGAAGAGCTTTTCAGTCGAACATCTACCCTGAGAAGTCCAAACTGATCCATGAATGGCGATAACGATGCGATTGAGCTCGATGAGGAGACTGCTCCCCTTGCCCGCAGAGACTTCATGTCCTCCCATAGATGAGTACGCTGGACTAGTCGTAGCAATACCTGGGTTCCATGTTCAATGTCTGCGACAGTGAGACCGGGGCGCCGAATTCGGTTGCAAAACTTGTGAATGTATCCGAAAACGCGTTGCAAAGAAGCAAATGAATTCGCATACTTGGAATTAGCAATAATGTCCATGTAGGGCGATTTGAGCAGAAGAGCCTTCCGACGAAGTTCAAGGGCTGGCTTATCAGGTAGCACAGTGGGTGGCCAGTCATCTGAGGAGCCGCAAAGAAATGGAGGACCATGAGCCCAAAGAGGTGACTCATTCAGCTCAGTCGGATGAGCCCCTCGAGACAGAATGTCGGCTGGGTTTAAAGCTGTGGGAACATAGCGCCATTCCATTTTTTCGGTCATTTCCTGAATCGTTGACACTCTATTTGCAACAAAAATATTAAATCTTGACGGCTCGTCCCGAATCCAAGAGAGCGCAACGGCAGAATCACACCAACAGTAACACCTTCCCTTGAATACATTCATTCCAGCTATCTCAGATATGAGCCTAGCCAGCAACTCCGCTCCACAAAGCTCCAACTTTGGTACTGTAAGTGTCTTCAAAGGAGCCACACGAGATTTGGCACACAGTAAGTGACTGCTGGAATGCTGACCCTAGGACATGACAAAAATGCATGCACCATAAGCCTCGTTGCTGGCATCGCAAAATCCGTGAATTTCCAGCGTAGAGTCTGGAAGGACTACAAGCCGAGGAAATTCAAGTCGACGAATCTGACCAAACCTGGTGCATATTTCCTGCCACTCGGTGTTCAGTGCGACTGGAAGGCTTTCATCCTAGGACAACTTCTCTTGGCACAAACGCTGGAGAAAGATTTTGGATTTAGTAATTACGGGACCAGCTAGTCCGAGAGGATCGTAGAATCGCGCTATGGATGACAAAACAGAGCGCTAGCAGGAATTCAAAGAAGATTGAAGGGCCGAGAGCGAAAATAATAGTAGATCAGAAACCGGATCCCACGCAAGTCCTAAAGTTTTAGTCACATGGCTGCCATCGTCGCAAAGAGTAACACGAGCAATAGATAACTTATGGATAACTTATGTGGTTGATGACACTGGTTGAGATGGCAATTAGTTTAGATCTTTGAATGCTATATTAGTTGGTGATTGCACTGATAGATTATTTATTGCACAATCACGTCGGGGTCACCAAATGTTAAGCTATTAGGCGTTTTTAATAACTGTTGCAATTTGAAGTTAATGAAAGTCGAGAGGCTGTTATAATTCACAATTTATTTGCATATGTAAACCTACTTATCGCGTATGTACATATGGCAATGATTGGGCGAACGATTGATGCGAGGATGTTAATCTAATAGCTGCGACGATTAGCTCAAAACTGCCCATGCAAGGGCTGAAGGGCCAATCTGCCGGGCCCTATGCAGCAAGCTTAGACGCGAGCGAGAGCGTATGATAGCCCGAGAGCGTTAGAGCTGCTCGGGGACGCTGTTAAGCCGAGTCCGAGAGATTGCGACATAAGGAGACGAAAGAATTCCGCTGCATGCGCATATGCGGTAGCAAATGATCTTTGCAGTGGGGGCATTGGAAACGACAAAACCAAAATGCATTTCCTTTGGGCCGCACCACTGGCAATAATTTAAAATATTTAAGCTGCTTGACCCGACATAAATAATTCGACGATATATTATAAAGTTTTGTTTTGTATATTTCCAAAATAAAACGAGGGGGAACGTTGTGAGTTGCTGCGGACACCGCAACTCTACAGCTATACCCGATACTAAGTCAGTATGGCTCTCCTCCGGCAGACGCCGCTACAAACAAGTAAGAAGGCACGGGTTGGGTCTTGTACTGGTATGCTAATATGCTTTATTGGTATCTTAAGTCTATCCTACGCTATTCCGACTCCGGTGCTGGTTCTCCTCCTGGTTCTCCTCTGTGGTTCGATGAGCGTGTCGCTCCCTGGGCTCCCCACGGCGTCGCCAAGCGTGGCACCGCCGGCTCTACTGACTGGGGCTAGCGATTCTTGGCACGTGGCCCAAATCCGCCTCTCAGTCAGGCGCCTGACGCGTTCGCTCTCACTCGACTCACTTGGCTTTTCGGCCCGAGGGTGCCTCACTCCTGGTGGGATGCGCTTCAAGCGTGGCACCGTTGGTTCAAGGGATTGGGGTCTTTCGCTCTTGGCTGCACGCTCGAGTCCGCCTCTCAATCCTCACACAACGCGTTCGCTTTCTAAAGTTCTTTTCCCTTCGCTTGGTCTCACTCTTGTGGCTCACTATTCACTTCACTCTTGCTAGCTCCGTTTGCTGACTCTCCCCGTTCCTGGTCGCGGCCCTCCTCTTATAGGCTCGCTTCTGCGTCGGCGCCGCCGATGCCGCCTGGCGCTAACGGCACTTTCCGCCATGCGGTGCCCGTATTTTTCCATCGGCGTTCCTTCATTCCCTTGTCGCTTTCCAACGGGACCTGGCTGGTGGCGTGATCTCATGACCATATTTGGTCATGCGCTGGGCCACTGCCGGCCCGATCCCGTCATCCCGCTGCTCTCTCTCCAGGGGTCCTCCCCTCTCATCTTGGTTCCCCGGGAGAGCTCTCCTCGGGAATTCGCCGCCTCCGGATATCCCCGGATAACGGCCGTTAGCGCTTAACCCTATACTGCCCCCTACTTGTGGGAATACCTTTCCTCACACTTCCCCCTTTCTTTTATTGGCGGAAAACCCCGGTTTTCCGCGTCCCAGGTTTGCTTTGTTCTCGACCCGGGTGCTTCTTTTGCTTCTTTTGCCCCGCCCGATATAGGGTATGGTCGCTATTCTGACCTACTCGATATGACACAGCGTTGCCCTTACGCTCCACTCGATAAAGCGTAAGGTCGTTTTTGTGATCTACTCGATATGTCGCAGCGTGCGTATTCTACTTCCGGATCGCGAATTCCTCAATGGACTGGAAACGTACTATTTTCTCGCGATGCCGGGTGTTTTCTTTGTTTTTCTTGTGCGCGTCTGGTTTTCCTGGTTTCCTGGTTTTCTGGCCCTCTGGATGCTTCGGGTAAGTTTTCCTCCCGCTTTCACGCCTTCCGCCGCCTTCATTCAAGCTTTACCGATCATTTCTAGCGATGCCCCGCTGTTCCTCTGATGCAAGGTATGACCCTGTTTTTATACCCGATACTCAAAATGAGTATTGGGGTATATTAGATTTGTGGTAAAAGTGGATGTGTGTAACGTCCAGAAGGATTCGTTTCCGACCCCATAAAGTATATCAGCATCAATAGCCGAGTCGATTGAGTCATGTCTGTCTGTCCATCTGTCCGTCTGTCCGTCCGTCCGTCTGTCCGTCTGTCCGTCCGTCCGTCTGTCCGTCTGTCCGTCCCCTTCAGCGCCTAATGCTCAAAGACTATAAGAGCCAGAGCAACGATGTTTTGGATCCAGACTTCTGTGATATGTCACTGCTACAAAAATATTTCAAAACTTTGCCCCGCCCACTTCCGCCCCCACAAAGGGCGAAAATCTGTGGCATCCACAATTTTAAAGATACGAGAAAACCAAAAACGCAGAATCGTAGAGAATACCCATATCTTTCAGACTGCAGAATCTGAATTGGATCGTATCATTATTATAGCCAGCATCAAGAAAACAATTTCATTTTTTCTCGCCCTGTCTCTCTCTAACACACACGTAGCATAGGCGGCTTTGCTTAGAGTAAAACATTAGCGCCTAGCAGGATCAGTTTAATGTCGGAAGGAATCTGGATGAACCTGAAAAGCCTAAGGAAGAAGCCACAACGACTGTTTCAGAATAGTTAAATGTAAGATGCTAATAGTCGTGTTTTGTCTTTCCCATATTTAGATCCAGTATGGTTTTCTTGTATTCAATGACTTTTCGCCGACCAGACATGTTTAAGTTTGCTATTAAGTTAAGACTTTGAAGCCACTTGAGATATTAGATCTAACAAATAACTATTCGACAAGCGCTTTACTCACAAATTCAACTAATAAACGAGGGGGAACGTTGTGAGTTGCTGCGGACACCGCAACTCTACATTTATTCCCGATACTTAGTCAGTATGGCTCTCCTCCGGCAGAGGCCGCTAATACTAAACGACACGACAAAGAGTGCGTGCGAGAGAGACAGAAAATCAGTCAGAGCGTGACGTCGGGCGCTGCGTAGCCACTGCAAATTGATTTCTTGCTTTTGGCTACAAAAATGATCCGATCTGATCCAGATTCAGCGATCTGATAGATATGGTCACTATCCATGATTCTGCGTTTTTAGTTTTTTCGAATGTGCAATATTGTGAATGCAACAGATTTTCGTCCTTTGTGGGGGCGGAAGGAGGTGGGGCGAAATTCTGAAATATAGGTTTTATAGTGAGAAAAATTTGGTTACTCTAGACTTAATTGTCTCTGAGATTTGTGGATACCACAGATTTTCGCCCTTTGGGAGGGCAGAAGTGGGCGGGGCAAAGTTTTGAAATATTTTTGTAGCAGTGACATATCACAGAAGTCTGGATCCAAAATATCGTTGCTATAACTAGCTGTATATAGGACGGACAGACAGACAGGGCTCAATAGATTCGGATATTGATGCTGATCAAGAATATATATACTTTATGGGGTCGGAAACGATTCCTTCTGGACGTTACACACATCCACTTTTACCACAAATCTAATATACCCCAATACTCATTTTGAGTAGCGGTTATAAAAATTATACTCTTCCAAGTAATCTCTTCCATTGTCTATACTTATTGTATTCTTTGTTCTCGTACTATAATTATCATGTCAGAACACGATCGGCAACTAAAACCGAAAATAAATTGGTTGATTATTTACATAGAACATATTTTATACGAAATTATACGTAAGCGCCAGAGGTTGTATCGCAGTCGATGACTGCAGTAGGGATTTTCTCCGTTTTGTTTTTTTTTGCATCTGTTTGCAAAATGAGTATTGGGGTATATTAGATTTTTGGTAAAAGTGGATGTGTGTAACGTCCAGAAGGAATCGTTTCCGACGCCATAAAGTATATATATTCTTGATCAGCATCAATAGCCGAGTCGATTGAGCCCTGTCTGTCTGTCCGTCCGTCCATCCGTCCGTCCGTCTGTCCGTCCTCTTCAGCGCCTAGTGCTCAAAGACTATAAGAGCTGCTGTGGCGCTACAGACTGTAATCACAAATGGGAATATCAATAGCCGGGCGAAAGGGCTGCACACGAGTATGTCCACTTCCGGGCCGAGTCTTATGCCGACGCCTCCCTTGGCCCCCTTCGCACAGGTAGTCTTGACCCTGTTTACATATCGGGGCTTGCTCGGGTTGCCCGTGTGGCAAGGGATTGAAATCGGAGGCGTACCCCAACCAGCGCCCAAAAGAGCCCTGAAAATGGATGCTTCTACGGATTCTGGATCAGGTATAATGGGTCGTGGATCGTGGATGATGACGCTTTTGTTGTGTTGTTTTGATCACTGAATCAATAAGAGTACAGTGAATATTTAATGATTCATTTGTTGCCGCTTCTGGTGGATTCCGTGCCTCCGAAGTGCGTATGCGGGGGCCTGCAATTGGTGGCAACAAAGGCCCCACGGCTGCCACAATCGCTGCTGCAGCGGAAATGTTTTGCTGCTGCTGCATGCTCTCCTCCTCCGATTATTATTGAATAAATTGCAGAACAAATATGCAGCGAAATAAAAATAATAATAAATGCAATAACGGGGATGAACGATGAGCAATTGGACTCCCGTCCAAACGGAACGGATCGTAATATGCATAAACGATATATCTGATCGACTGGAAACTCTTGTTTGAATTTGACTTTGAATTTCGAATATTTCGGCATATATTTTCATTGCGTCCAAAAACGGAGAGACGATTCCGTGCATTACGATTCTGGCATCAACGAAAATAGATGCCCAAATGGAAGTGCAAACATCTCTGAGGGGAGGAGTGGAGTGTCGGGCGTGTGGACGTTTGTCTTCTGTCAGTGTGTGATTGGATACTGCTTGCTGCTTTCTGCTCGATGGCTTCCCCCTAGATCACGAGGTGCAGGCGTATCTGGAACACCAGCTCCTCGACGGTCTTCTTCAGGAGCGCCGCCAAAGACAGGATGAATCCCAGGAGGCTGAGGGAGAACAGCCAGGGAGTGGTCATGAGCACGGCAAAGAAGACGAGCGTCTCGTCGCCCCGGGCATTGGCCATGCGCCACAGCAACTGGCGCTGGATGGTGCGCAGCTTGAACTTGCTGTTCCACAATCGGAGGCGCATCGAGCCGACGGTTTCGTTGACGACCACAGTCTTCTCGACCAGCCAGAACACCGCGCAGCACAGCATCTGCATCACCAGCAGCACGACCTTGACCACAGCGGTCTCCAAGAGGAGGTGGTACAAGGCCACCATGCGCTGACTGTGCTCCGGCTGCATTGTGGAGAGCACGACTGCGCCGAGGGACTCCAGCGGAGAGACCCTGGGGGAAGGGCCGTCGGAGAGCTCCTCCCACTCCGAGTCCGACTCGGTGCGCTCTATCGAGCTGAACTCGCTCTGGCCCTGACAGGAGCACGACTCCTCCTCTTGGTCCTCCTCGGTGGGCATCGAGTAGTCGCCCTCGTAGTCGCCGTCGTAGCGGCCGTCGGAGTACTCTTTGTGCGGGCCGTCGTAGTAGTCTCCGCGGCTGTCCGGAGAAGCGCCGGCTGTCCAGAGGGAGCTCAACACGGGCGGTGGTCCCATCGATGCCATCTGTGGCACAGCATTGAATCTGCAGGGGAGCCGGGGGTAAGTTATGTCCTAGGGGGAAGGGGAGTCTGAGCTGCTGCCGCTCACCCATCTGAATCACCCATCGGAGGGAAGGTGGGGGGGTGTGCGCGACCTATTGGACCCATTGGGCGCGAAAGCAGAAGACTAGTGTGGATTTGGCCTAGGAAGGGCATCGCATTGAGTCCATTCTTGTCGCCGGAACCTTCGGGGGGGACCTGCAGCTCCGGCTGCTGCTGCTGATGCTGGTCGGTAAAGTCGAAGGATCCCATGGATCCGAAAATACCCCGCGAAAGGGTGAATGGGGAACGTGGATTATTAATAGTTGGATTCATCTTATTCCAGCACCTGTGAGGAAATATTCGTTCATGGGCTTTGTTTTGTATTTGAATTTTTATTTACTTTATGTTCCCTGTACTTTCGATATTTGTACTGAATGATTCCCAGAGCCAGTTCTGAACGGCTCCAAGTGATAGTTCAGGGCCCACTTCGATGTTGTGTTCCTAACAGATTCTCCCTTCTTTTCAGGTCTCCCCACCCCACCCCACAACGCCGCAAAAATATTTCAAAACTTCGCGCCGCCCACTTCCGCCCCACAAAGAACGAAAATCTGTGGCATCCACGTTTTTAAAGATACGATAAAACCAAAAAAGGCAGAATCGTAGAGGATGTTTATATGTTCTAGAATGTAAAATCTCAACCAGATCGTATAATTATTATAGCCAGAATCAAGAATACAATTTTATTTTTCCTCGCTCTGTCTCTCTCAAAAACACAGGTTTCATGGTCGATTTTGCCAGTTGCAAAATATGAGTTCAAGGATCTCAGAACCTATAAGAGCCAGAGCAACCAAATTTGGTATCCATACTCCTGTGATATCGGACCTTGACTGTTTCGTGTCCAAATTTCGGCACACCCCCTTCCGCCCCCGCAAAGGACGAAAATCCACAAATCTCAGAGACTATTATCGCTAGAGTAACAAAATTTGGTATCCGCACTTCTGTTAGATCTCACTATAAAACCTATATTTCAGAATTTCTCCCCACCCCCTTCCGCACCCACAAAGGACGAAAATCTGTTATATTCACAATATTGCACATTCGAGAAAACTAAAAACGCAGAATCATAGATAGTGACCATATCTATCAGATCGCTGAATCTGGATCAGATCGGATCATTTTTGTAGCCAAAAGCAAGAAATCAATTTGCAGTGGCTATTGGGGTATTGGGGGTATTGGGGTATATTAGATTTTTGGTATAAGTGGATGTGTGTAACGTCCAGAAGGAATCGTTTCCGACGCCATAAAGTATATATATTCTTGATCAGCATCAATAGCCGAGTCGATTGAGCCCTGTCTGTCTGTCCGTCCGTCCATCCGTCCGTCCGTCTGTCCGTCCTCTTCAGCGCCTAGTGCTCAAAGACTATAAGAGCTGCTGTGGCGCTACAGACTGTAATCACAAATGGGAATATCAATAGCCGGGCGAAAGGGCTGCACACGAGTATGTCCACTTCCGGGCCGAGTCTTATGCCGACGCCTCCCTTGGCCCCCTTCGCACAGGTAGTCTTGACCCTGTTTACATATCGGGGCTTGCTCGGGTTGCCCGTGTGGCAAGGGATTGAAATCGGAGGCGTACCCCAACCAGCGCCCAAAAGAGCCCTGAAAATGGATGCTTCTACGGATTCTGGATCAGGTATAATGGGTCGTGGATCGTGGATGATGACGCTTTTGTTGTGTTGTTTTGATCACTGAATCAATAAGAGTACAGTGAATATTTAATGATTCATTTGTTGCCGCTTCTGGTGGATTCCGTGCCTCCGAAGTGCGTATGCGGGGGCCTGCAATTGGTGGCAACAAAGGCCCCACGGCTGCCACAATCGCTGCTGCAGCGGAAATGTTTTGCTGCTGCTGCATGCTCTCCTCCTCCGATTATTATTGAATAAATTGCAGAACAAATATGCAGCGAAATAAAAATAATAATAAATGCAATAACGGGGATGAACGATGAGCAATTGGACTCCCGTCCAAACGGAACGGATCGTAATATGCATAAACGATATATCTGATCGACTGGAAACTCTTGTTTGAATTTGACTTTGAATTTCGAATATTTCGGCATATATTTTCATTGCGTCCAAAAACGGAGAGACGATTCCGTGCATTACGATTCTGGCATCAACGAAAATAGATGCCCAAATGGAAAGTGCAAACATCTCTGAGGGGAGGAGTGGAGTGTCGGGCGTGTGGACGTTTGTCTTCTGTCAGTGTGTGATTGGATACTGCTTGCTGCTTTCTGCTCGATGGCTTCCCCCTAGATCACGAGGTGCAGGCGTATCTGGAACACCAGCTCCTCGACGGTCTTCTTCAGGAGCGCCGCCAAAGACAGGATGAATCCCAGGAGGCTGAGGGAGAACAGCCAGGGAGTGGTCATGAGCACGGCAAAGAAGACGAGCGTCTCGTCGCCCCGGGCATTGGCCATGCGCCACAGCAACTGGCGCTGGATGGTGCGCAGCTTGAACTTGCTGTTCCACAATCGGAGGCGCATCGAGCCGACGGTTTCGTTGACGACCACAGTCTTCTCGACCAGCCAGAACACCGCGCAGCACAGCATCTGCATCACCAGCAGCACGACCTTGACCACAGCGGTCTCCAAGAGGAGGTGGTACAAGGCCACCATGCGCTGACTGTGCTCCGGCTGCATTGTGGAGAGCACGACTGCGCCGAGGGACTCCAGCGGAGAGACCCTGGGGGAAGGGCCGTCGGAGAGCTCCTCCCACTCCGAGTCCGACTCGGTGCGCTCTATCGAGCTGAACTCGCTCTGGCCCTGACAGGAGCACGACTCCTCCTCTTGGTCCTCCTCGGTGGGCATCGAGTAGTCGCCCTCGTAGTCGCCGTCGTAGCGGCCGTCGGAGTACTCTTTGTGCGGGCCGTCGTAGTAGTCTCCGCGGCTGTCCGGAGAAGCGCCGGCTGTCCAGAGGGAGCTCAACACGGGCGGTGGTCCCATCGATGCCATCTGTGGCACAGCATTGAATCTGCAGGGGAGCCGGGGGTAAGTTATGTCCTAGGGGGAAGGGGAGTCTGAGCTGCTGCCGCTCACCCATCTGAATCACCCATCGGAGGGAAGGTGGGGGGGTGTGCGCGACCTATTGGACCCATTGGGCGCGAAAGCAGAAGACTAGTGTGGATTTGGCCTAGGAAGGGCATCGCATTGAGTCCATTCTTGTCGCCGGAACCTTCGGGGGGGACCTGCAGCTCCGGCTGCTGCTGCTGATGCTGGTCGGTAAAGTCGAAGGATCCCATGGATCCGAAAATACCCCGCGAAAGGGTGAATGGGGAACGTGGATTATTAATAGTTGGATTCATCTTATTCCAGCACCTGTGAGGAAATATTCGTTCATGGGCTTTGTTTTGTAATTGAATTTTTATTTACTTTATGTTCCCTGTACTTTCGATATTTGTACTGAATGATTCCCAGAGCCAGTTCTGAACGGCTCCAAGTGATAGTTCAGGGCCCACTTCGATGTTGTGTTCCTAACAGATTCTCCCTTCTTTTCAGGTCTCCCCACCCCACCCCACAACGCCGCAAAAATATTTCAAAACTTCGCGCCGCCCACTTCCGCCCCACAAAGAACGAAAATCTGTGGCATCCACGTTTTTAAAGATACGATAAAACCAAAAAAGGCAGAATCGTAGAGGATGTTTATATGTTCTAGAATGTAAAATCTCAACCAGATCGTATAATTATTATAGCCAGAATCAAGAATACAATTTTATTTTTCCTCGCTCTGTCTCTCTCAAAAACACAGGTTTCATGGTCGGTTTTGCCAGTTGCAAAATATGAGTTCAAGGATCTCAGAACCTATAAGAGCCAGAGCAACCAAATTTGGTATCCATACTCCTGTGATATCGGACCTTGACTGTTTCGTGTCCAAATTTCGGCACACCCCCTTCCGCCCCCGCAAAGGACGAAAATCCACAAATCTCAGAGACTATTATCGCTAGAGTAACAAAATTTGGTATCCGCACTTCTGTTAGATCTCACTATAAAACCTATATTTCAGAATTTCTCCCCACCCCCTTCCGCACCCACAAAGGACGAAAATCTGTTATATTCACAATATTGCACATTCGAGAAAACTAAAAACGCAGAATCATAGATAGTGACCATATCTATCAGATCGCTGAATCTGGATCAGATCGGATCATTTTTGTAGCCAAAAGCAAGAAATCAATTTGCAGTGGCTACGCAGCGCCCGACGTCACGCTCTGACTGATTTTCTGTCTCTCTCGCACGCACTCTTTGTCGTGTCGTTTAATATTAGCGGCCTCTGCCGGAGGAGAGCCATACTGACTAAGTATCGGGTATAAATGTAGAGTTGCGGTGTCCGCAGCAACTCACAACGTTCCCCCTCGTTTTAAATTTGGTTGTTGCGGGGAGGCGGAATCTCTTCACGAACTCTCGCCATTTTGCTGCTACTTGTCATGAGAATTGGAAAAAACATTGAAACAAAGAAAGGATCTGCCACCACTAATGGTAATAATTGCACATTGGCTATCATTAAGCAATGATCAGAATTATAGAAAAAATTGTCTACATCCATGTTTAGCTAAACTTTAGTTTTCTCCGTTTTTTTCTTACTCACTCATATTAAAACCAAATTTAATCCATCAAAAGTCAATAATCGTTTGATTACCTGGGAAAAGATTATAGATAAATGATCTTGTGACTACATAGAATTTAGACGGATTGCTCCTTATCGGTGATGTTTGACTGAATTAAGCATTTTGGCTGATATACTCGACTCGAGAGCTGACACACTGATAATGTTATCTCCAGATTTCCCTCAAAACATTCCTATAAAATCACAGTCAAAAGGTGCAATGCCTTCAATCGAAAAAGTATTAGCATGGTGAACGTTTTAAGCAGTCTACTTGTCTGCGGACTGGTACTTGTCAGTGCCGCACAACTGAAAGACGGAGATGTCCTGCAAGATTACCAGCGTTTAAAAAGTCTCCGCCCGCTGGGAAGTTTACCGAAAACTTCCGTATGAATTGCTCCCGGACTTGGATCTTTTCCACCCCCGAATACCCAGTCAGGAGGATCTGTTGTGTTTCGCGGACATCGCTCAGTTCATGCAGGCGCTCACTACTGGAAAATTATGGGCCCTTAAGAGTAAGTAAATAATGAAAATTATATTCAAGTCAATGAGAACTGAAGTTGACGAATTTTGTGAGCAGTGATCGATGCTTGGGGCTCCATTCCCTCAGGAGTGCTGTCCGGCAATGTCTACCATCTGGGTAACTTCGATGAGTCAAGATCAGCGAGGAGATCACCAGTAGTCACAGCATACATGGAAAGTACTGTTTTCTAATTGTACCCGCCGTATCCATTTCGATCAAGATCGCATCTTGCTTTCCGGCTTCCTGCTCTGCGGCACATATGGATACGTTTCTGGAGCAGTTAATGCAGAATTTGTTGAACTCAAGCAGCACAAATATAAAATTTAGCGAGGCCAGCTATCAGACAAGTGAATCGAAACCTTGGGATGGAATGACCATTTTCACAGTGTAAGTTAGACCTTATCATAATCAATTTCTGTGACTCATACTATGGATTGCAGTGTACTTCTTGGCTTGATGGGTACTATCGTGGGTCTATGCACGCTCTACGACTACTTTCTGTGCCAGGATCAGAGTGAGGACCGGAGAGAACGGAATGATTTACAGAATGATTTAACTCGTATTTTGCCTACCAGGTAGTATCTCTGTGACTGTGAAGATGTGCTCGGCACGGTCAAGTTCCCGTGCCATCTTCCGCATTGTCGACAGCAAATCGAATCCGAACGTGATCAGTTGTCTTGATGGAATCCGCTGCATGTCCCTATTCTGTGTTGTTTTGTTTCTCCAAATATAAATACCTTCAATATGATTTCGGTTTTAGTGGCCTCATGCTTGTATGTGCAAAAACCATTCAGCTCTGTTTTTTTGTTTGCTAGTGGGTCGCGGAATCCTTTTCCAGCTTTATTCTCCACGGATTTTTTTCGGTTGATTCCTTTTTCTTTATTGCTGGCCTACTAGTGGCTACGGTTGCTCTTCGCTCAATGGATAAGTAAGTGTTTGAGATATTTTGTATCCATCGAGAATTATTGCCAATTTTCTTACAGATCCAAAGGAAAACTGAATGTGCCGCTTATGTATCTTCATCGTATTATACGGATCGTGCCGATACTTGCAATAGCAATCCTAGTTTACATAAAGCTGACGCCCATTGTTTCTGGGGGACCTTATTTTAAAGGTGGATTCCATGGTACAGCCGCCTATGAAAAGGGCTGGTTCTGGACGCTGCTCTTCGTGCAGAATTATGCTACAAGCAATATTGTAAGTCATAGATCTACTCTTATTACCATTTGTACGATAATCGTTTTCAGTGCCTGGATCACACATGGTACTGGGCAGTGGATATGCAGCTTTATATAATCTCTCCGCTTCTGCTGATTGCACTGTATAAGTGGGGCAAAAAGGCAGCAGCTGGCATCGCGGTTCTTGTTCTCCTACTATCGTCCTGCCTCTTTGCCACGATGATAGTCAACAAATACTCATTGCTCTTCAAGTAGGTCCACGATGCTTCTGTTTGTCGTTGGAGTTCTTCAACCCCATTTAATTGCAGGAATGGAACCGAAGGAGATGCCGGAAGGAAACTGTATTCTGCCACACATACTCATTCGGCACCTTGGCTGATTCTTTTTGGATATTTTCTTCACCTGAATTGTAGGAAGAAGTTCCAAATAAGCCGGATTTTGGTATGGTCTGGATGGGTTCTTAGTCTGGCCATGATCTTCACCTCGATGTTTGCCCTGTACCCTGCGACCCAATGGAGTGCTCCACCCCTGTCCACCCTCAAGGAGTTTCTGTACTACACGCTTACCAGAGTGGGCTGGCCCTTAGCCCTGTGTTGGATCGTCTTTGCCTGCATGCAGGGCCATGGCGGTCTGGCCAACAGTTTCCTATCCTCGCCATTGTGGCAGCCTCTCTCGAGACTCTCCTATTCCGTGTACATCTGACACCTTTTCGTACAGGAA
This sequence comes from Drosophila persimilis, assembly GCF_003286085.1. Taxonomy (NCBI): domain Eukaryota; kingdom Metazoa; phylum Arthropoda; class Insecta; order Diptera; family Drosophilidae; genus Drosophila; species Drosophila persimilis. The sequence goes on along the minus strand of NW_020825419.1, from coordinate 29,620 downwards.
GTCAACAGTAGAAGCGTTCGTACTAATACTTATTTCTCGGACAAACTGTAGTAGGTTTTGTTTCTAGTAGTTGATGGTTGCTTATTATACCCGATACTCAAAATGAGTATTGGGGTATATTAGATTTGTGGTAAAAGTGGATGTGTGTAACGTCCAGAAGGAATCGTTTCCGACCCCATAAAGTATATATATTCTTAATCAGCATCAATAGCCGAGTCGATTGAACCATGTCTGTCTGTCCGTCTGTCCGTCCGTCCGTCTGTCCGTCTGTCCGTCCCCTTCAGCGCCTAATGCTCAAAGACTATAAGAGCTAGAGCAACGATGTTTTGGATCCAGACTTCTGTGATATGTCACTGCTACAAAAATATTTCAAAACTTTGCCCCGCCCACTTCCGCCCCCACAAAGGGCGAAAATCTGTGGCATCCACAATTTCGACGATACGAGAAAACTAAAAACGCAGAATCGTAGAAGATGCCTATATCTTCTAGAGTGCAAAATCTGAACCAGATCGTATAATTATTACAGCCAGAATCACGAAAACAATTTCACTCTTTCTCGCTCTGTCTCACTCTAACACACACGTAGCATAGGCGGCTTTGCTTAGAGTAAAACATTAGCGCCTAGATCTCAGAGACTATAAAAGCTAGAGCAACCAAATTTGGTATCCACACTGCTAATATATCGGACCGAGACGAGTTTGTTTCAAAATTTCGCCACACCCCCTTCCGCCCCCGCAAAGGATGCAAATCTGGGGATATTCACAAATCTCAGAGACTATTAAAGCTAGAGTAACCAAATTTAGTATCCGCACTCCTGTTAGATCTCACTATAAAACGTATATCTCAAAATTTCGCCCCACCCCCTTCCGAGCCAAAAAGGGAGAAAATCTGTTGCATCCACAATATTGCAGATTTGAGAAAACTAAAAAGGGAAAATCATAGATAATGACCATATCTATCAGATTGCTGAATCTGGATCAGATCAGATAATTTTTGTAGCCAAAAGGAACAAATCAATTTGCATTGGCTACGCAGCGCCCGACGTCACGCTCAGACTGATTTTCTGTCTCTCTCGCACGCACTCTTTGTCGTGTCGTTTAATATTAACGGCGCTGCCGGAGGAGAGCCATACTGACTTAGTATCGGGTATAACTGTAGAGTTGCGGTGGCCGCAGCAACTCACAACGTTCCCCCTCGTTTTTAACTAACCTCATTGATGATTTTCAGATGCAGAAATTTTGGTCTGACTTTGGGATCACTATTTTCATTTCGTATCTGCTTTACGTTGTCATTGAGGCTCCTTTTGGCGGACTCGATAATCTTCTACGATCCCGGGAGAAAAGTGTTTTGAAGCCCCAAGCTCCAAGCGAACAAAAGCAATCCTCAGTTGATGTCCAGCAGGGCCAGTTGAATGCCGGAAGTAATCTGGTTGAGTCCGACGTGCCTAAATAAGAAGCCACAGAGACTACTCCAGAATAGTTATAGATGTAAATATCAATATGGGTTTTTTTTCACTCTTATGTAGACATTTTGTAGATTACAAAACCACATAAAAAAGATGTGAGCTTCCGACTACCCACACACTAGACTGATAAGAGTAATTATCAATGATGTTCGGCTGTATCAAGTATTACGCTGTGCTAGTCTGAGTACCTCAGACTACTCAAGACTACCTTACTCAACACAATTGTTTTTATAATCGGCTGGTGGTTCTAGATAGAACAGATGGCAGATGGCGAAACGCCACCAATCGAATTAGCATTAGCATAGGAAGCGTTGTGGGTCCGAGACAGCCCGAGTGCGTTAGAGCTGCTCGGGGACGCTGTTAAGCCGAGTCCGAGAGATAGCGACATAAGGAGACGAAATAATTCCACTGCATGCGCATATGCGGTAGCAAATGATCTTTGCAGTGCAAACGACAACACCAAAATGCATTTCCTTTGGACCGCACCACTGGCAATAATTTAAAATATTTAAGCTGCTTGATCTGACATACTCCCCCCGTTGGAAGCCTGACTTTCAACAGCAACAGCATTTGGCAGTAGGCACAGCTTGTTGACGGCGCGCTTTGTGATTCCAGATGACGTCTTCAGCACAGCAACTCGGGAAACGCCATCTCGTCCAGGCAAAAGCTCGACCACTCTCGCCAGTGGTCACTTCATGGGAGGAAGATTCTCATCCTTGACAAGAACCAAATCGGCGACAGCTAAACTAGGCTTCACAGTGCGCCACTTTGAGCGCTGCTGCAGTGACGATATGTACTCCTCCTTCCACCGGGACCAAAAGAGCTGCTGCAGGTACGAAACGCGCTGCCAGCCGTCCAGGCGATCGAAGTTTAGCTGCGTGACGTCAGGCTCAGCGAACGAAGCAGGAGGGCCACCATTCAAGAAATGCGCTGGAGTTAGAACGTCTAGATCGGCAGGGCTCTCTGAAATTGAAACTAAAGGTCTTGAATTAATCACTGCCGTGATGTGGCACAACCGCGTCCGCAGCTCGTCAAATCCAAGAACCGAGTTGCCTATCGCACGGTAGAAGTGGTACTTGGCCGTCTTCACTGCAGCCTCCCATAGACCACCAAAATGAGGGGAGCGCGGAGGAATGAAATGCCAGTCTATAGCCTCGACCAAGCAAAAATCCAGCAGCGCCTTCTGATGGTCATCGCTGAGGACCAGGCGCTTTAATTCCATCAGCTCATTCTTAGCGCCGACAAAATTGGTTGCGTTGTCTGACCAAATTTGCCGCGGCTTTCGTCTAGTACATATGAAGTGCCTTAGTCCATGTAGAAAAGCAACTGTGGATAAGTCCTTTATAAGCTCCAGATGAACAGCCTTGGTAGCGGAACAAATGAAGATGCAGATGTAGCACTTGATTGGAGCCTTGTTGCGTGCCTCCGGTTTGTAGAAAAACGGCCCACAGAAGTCCACGCCTGTGATCTCAAAGGCATGAGAACCATCGAGCCGCTCCTTTGGAAGATCCGCCATAATATGCTCCAATACCCTGGGCTTCAGTCGAAAGCATCTTACGCACTTGTTTACTGCCTTGTTTACCGTCTTCCTCCCCCCAATAGGCCAATATTGGGAACGAATTAGTCCAAGCAAAGCTCGAGGACCAGCGTGCAGATTCCGCTCATGAAAATGGGAGATTATTGCAAGAGTCAGTGGATGGCTGCTGGGCAAGATGATTGGATGACGGCCATCAAATTCCAACGAAGAGCTTTTCAGTCGAACATCTACCCTGAGAAGTCCAAACTGATCCATGAATGGCGATAACGATGCGATTGAGCTCGATGAGGAGACTGCTCCCCTTGCCCGCAGAGACTTCATGTCCTCCCATAGATGAGTACGCTGGACTAGTCGTAGCAATACCTGGGTTCCATGTTCAATGTCTGCGACAGTGAGACCGGGGCGCCGAATTCGGTTGCAAAACTTGTGAATGTATCCGAAAACGCGTTGCAAAGAAGCAATAATGTCCATGTAGGGCGATTTGAGCAGAAGAGCCTTCCGACGAAGTTCAAGGGCTGGCTTATCAGGTAGCACAGTGGGTGGCCAGTCATCTGAGGAGCCGCAAAGAAATGGAGGACCATGAGCCCAAAGAGGTGACTCATTCAGCTCAGTCGGATGAGCCCCTCGAGACAGAATGTCGGCTGGGTTTAAAGCTGTGGGAACATAGCGCCATTCCATTTTTTCGGTCATTTCCTGAATCGTTGACACTCTATTTGCAACAAAAATATTAAATCTTGACGGCTCGTCCCGAATCCAAGAGAGCGCAACGGCAGAATCACACCAACAGTAACACCTTCCCTTGAATACATTCATTCCAGCTATCTCAGATATGAGCCTAGCCAGCAACTCCGCTCCACAAAGCTCCAACTTTGGTACTGTAAGTGTCTTCAAAGGAGCCACACGAGATTTGGCACACAGTAAGTGACTGCTGGAATGCTGACCCTAGGACATGACAAAAATGCATGCACCATAAGCCTCGTTGCTGGCATCGCAAAATCCGTGAATTTCCAGCGTAGAGTCTGGAAGGACTACAAGCCGAGGAAATTCAAGTCGACGAATCTGACCAAACCTGGTGCATATTTCCTGCCACTCGGTGTTCAGTGCGACTGGAAGGCTTTCATCCTAGGACAACTTCTCTTGGCACAAACGCTGGAGAAAGATTTTGGATTTAGTAATTACGGGACCAGCTAGTCCGAGAGGATCGTAGAATCGCGCTATGGATGACAAAACAGAGCGCTAGCAGGAATTCAAAGAAGATTGAAGGGCCGAGAGCGAAAATAATAGTAGATCAGAAACCGGATCCCACGCAAGTCCTAAAGTTTTAGTCACATGGCTGCCATCGTCGCAAAGAGTAACACGAGCAATAGATAACTTATGGATAACTTATGTGGTTGATGACACTGGTTGAGATGGCAATTAGTTTAGATCTTTGAATGCTATATTAGTTGGTGATTGCACTGATAGATTATTTATTGCACAATCACGTCGGGGTCACCAAATGTTAAGATATTAGGCGTTTTTAATAACTGTTGCAATTTGAAGTTAATGAAAGTCGAGAGGCTGTTATAATTCACAATTTATTTGCATATGTAAACCTACTTATCGCGTATGTACATATGGCAATGATTGGGCGAACGATTGATGCGAGGATGTTAATCTAATAGCTGCGACGATTAGCTCAAAACTGCCCATGCAAGGGCTGAAGGGCCAATCTGCCGGGCCCTATGCAGCAAGCTTAGACGCGAGCGAGAGCGTATGATAGCCCGAGAGCGTTAGAGCTGCTCGGGGACGCTGTTAAGCCGAGTCCGAGAGATTGCGACATAAGGAGACGAAAGAATTCCGCTGCATGCGCATATGCGGTAGCAAATGATCTTTGCAGTGGGGGCATTGGAAACGACAAAACCAAAATGCATTTCCTTTGGGCCGCACCACTGGCAATAATTTAAAATATTTAAGCTGCTTGACCCGACATAAATAATTCGACGATATATTATAAAGTTTTGTTTTGTATATTTCCAAAATAAAACGAGGGGGAACGTTGTGAGTTGCTGCGGACACCGCAACTCTACAGCTATACCCGATACTAAGTCAGTATGGCTCTCCTCCGGCAGACGCCGCTACAAACAAGTAAGAAGGCACGGGTTGGGTCTTGTACTGGTATGCTAATATGCTTTATTGGTATCTTAAGTCTATCCTACGCTATTCCGACTCCGGTGCTGGTTCTCCTCTTGGTTCTCCTCTGTGGTTCGATGAGCGTGTCGCTCCCTGGGCCCCCCACGGCGTCGCCAAGCGTGGCACCGCCGGCTCTACTGACTGGGGCTAGTCTTGGCACGTGGCCCAAATCCGCCTCTCAGTCAGGCGCCTGACGCGTTCCATCTCACTCGACTCACTTGGCTTTTCGGCCCGAGGGTGCCTCACTCCTGGTGGGATGCGCTTCAAGCGTGGCACCGTTGGTTCAAGGGATTGGGGTCTTTGGCTCTTGGCTGCACGCTCGAGTCCGCCTCTCAATCCTCACACAACGCGTTCGCTTTCTAAAGTTCTTTTCCCTTCGCTTGGTCTCACTCTTGTGGCTCACTATTCACTTCACTCTTGCTAGCTCCGTTTGCTGACTCTCCCTGTTCCTGGTCGCGGCCCTCCTCTTATAGGCTCGCTTCTGCGTCGGCGCCGCCGATGCCGCCTGGCGCTAACGGCACTTTCCGCCATGCGGTGCCCGTATTTTTCCATCGGCGTTCCTTCATTCCCTTGTCGCTTTCCAACGGGACCTGGCTGGTGGCGTGATCTCATGACCATATTTGGTCATGCGCTGGGCCACTGCCGGCCCGATCCCGTCATCCCGCTGCTCTCTCTCCAGGGGTCCTCCCCTCTCATCATGGTTCCCCGGGAGAGCTCTCCTCGGGAATTCGCCGCCTCCGGATATCCCCGGATAACGGCCGTTAGCGCTTAACCCTATACTGCCCCCTACGTGTGGGAATACCTTTCCTCACAAGATACGAGAAAACCAAAAACGCAGAATCGTAGAGAATGACCATATCTTTTAGACTGCAGAATCTGAATTGGATCGTATTATTATTATAGCCAGCATCAAGAAAACAATTTCATTTTTTCTCGCCCTGTCTCTCTCTAACACACACGTAGCATAGGCGGCTTTGCTTAGAGTAAAACATTAGCGCCTAGATCTCAGAGACTATAAAAGCTAGAGCAACCAAATTTGGTATCCACACTTCTAATATATCGGACCGAGACGAGTTTGTTTCAAAATTTCGCCACACCCCCTTCCGCCCCCGCAAAGGATGCAAATCTGGGGATATTCACAAATCTCAGAGACTATTAAAGCTAGAGTAACCAAATTTGGTATCCGCACTTCTGTTAGATCTCACTATAAAACCTTTATCTCAAAATTTCGCCCCACCCCCTTCCGCCCCCACAAAGGACGAAAATCTGTTGCATCCACAATATTGCAGATTTGAGAAAACTAAAAACGCAGAATCATATATAACGACCATATCTATCAGATTGCTGAATCTGGATCAGATCAGATCATTTTTATAGCCAAAGGAAACAAATCAATATGCAGTGGCTACGCAGCGCGTGACGTCACGCTCAGACTGATTTTCTGTCTCTCTCGCACGCACTCTTTGTCGTGTCGTTTAATATTAGCGACGTTCCCCCTCGTTTTTCTTTTATTTGTTCTTGTTTTCAGTTACTTTTTCTTTCATTCTTCTTCTCTACTCTTCTTTTCTCCTCAATACCTAGCCCGGAATACCTCCTGCCGATCGATGGACACCAATAGCCGGTACCGGACGCCACCGTCATTGACCAGACGCTTCACCCTCCTTGCGGTTGGCTTTATCCGCGCGAGAGAGCGCGGGACGACGGCCGGCCACTCCTCGCGTTTGACGGACCGCCACCGTGAGTTGTCCGCCGACCTCGTCTGGGGCCACGATGCCTGGCGCTGGAGCTCGGGCCGGCGCGCCTCCGCCCGCTCCCCTGGGCACGACGCCTGTCGGCCCAGCTTCGGACGCTCGCCCTGGCCGGGTTCCGGCCATCGCCAAGGACCTCTCTCCCATGGCTCAGGTGAGTGTTCGTCCTTCTTCGCTTCCGCCGTTGCTCTCGCGCCGTCATCCGCTTCGCCGTCGGTCGCCACCTCGACTTTGGGTGCCGCCGCTGGGCCCTCCGCCGTCAGTGATGTTGGCGTGTTCGTCGTTCCCTCCGTCTCGACCTCTGCCGTCCCCCCGGGCGCCTCCTCGGGCACCTTTTCGGCTGTGGGTGCCACCGCTGGGCCTGTCGACTCCTATGGCCGTGCCCGCCGTGCCCGCCTCGGGTCCCTCTCGTCACTGGCGCGTGGTGCCTCCTCCCACAGTCGAGCCTCCCTCGCCTCTTGCCCGGGCTGCTGGGGCGAGGGCCCAGAGGCCCACGATATGTGCAGCGTTTGCACGTGCCACATCATGCCGTCTCGTACCGCGGAGCGCACCTCCTGCGAGACGAACGGCCCGATGGCGGCTCCCTGTGGCCCGTGCCAGTGCTGCTGCTGCTGCTGCTGCTGATGCTGATGCTGCTGCTGCTGCTGCTGCTGATGCTGCTGCTGCTGATGCTGCTGCTGCTGATGCTGCTGCTGATGCCGATCCCCTTGGCCGCGCGCGTTGTCAGCCGGCTTGATCCGGCTAATACACCGCCATTGGTGCGCGACGTCCCGTTTGTGGCGCTCCGCCTCCGCTTCTTGCGCCGCCTTTTCAGCCTCCTGCGTGGCCTTCAGCCTCTTTGCCAGCGTCAGGGCGTCCTCCCATACACGCCGTTGCCTCCGCTCCTCCGTCGCCGCGTGCCATTCCGCGAGGCGTCGTGCCTCAGCGGCCGCGTTGTTTTCCGCGATGTCGGCCTGCGTTGCCTGCGGCTCTTTGACCGCGGTTTCTGTCGGCGTTGTCTGCGGCTCTTTGACCGCGGTTTCGGTCGGCGTTGGCTGCGGCTCCTCGACCTGTGGGTCTGTCGGCCGCTGATCCCCTCGCCGCGCCGTCGATGTCCCCCTTGTGCGTGCCGACGACTCCTCTTCCTTGGCCGTACGCGTCGAATGCGTGGACGCCCGCTTCGATGCCCGCTCACTGGGCTCCTCCTTCCGCGTCTCCGTGCGCCCCCTCCTTCCTCCATCAGGCCGCTCCTCGCGCTTGCTGGGGTGGGGCTTCTCGCGCTTGCCGGTGCGGGGCTCTTCGTGCTTGCTGGTCCGGGGCTCCTCGCGCTTGCCGGTGTGGGGCTCCTCGCGCTTGCTGGTCCGGGGCTCTTCGTGCTTGCTGGTCCGGGGCTCCTCGCGCTTCGCCTCGCGTGCGCGTTTTCTCCGTGGCGCCGGCTCCCAGCTCACCAATTCCAGGTCACTTTCCGCCTCGGTGTACCCCGGCGATACCACCGGGGATACCGTCGGTCCCATGGATCCCGCGGTTGACACTAGCGGTGAGGCCAATAACTGTAGCTCCGGGGACCTACGCCTACTCGCCCTTTGCTCCTCGCGTTCGACCTGGTACGCCTGCCGCCGACTTTGCGTATCACCCATAGCCTGATACCCGCGGCGAATCCATTTCCTCTGCTCCGTTATATATATACCAGGGTGCTGACCGATCTCCCAGCTCGTGATCAATAGGTCCTCCGACCTTTCGCCCGTGCTGCCAAACATCGGCCCGCCCCCCGTGGCCAGCTCCGCCCGTCTCTGGATCGGCTTAGATGCGGATGTCACCCCCGTGCAGCGCCTAAGACCCAGGGATCATCCGATTCCCCAGCCGGTAGACCGCGCACGGGCGGCATCCGCTTTTGTCCCGCCATCCCCGACGTTAGCAGCTGGCTTCGATGCCCTGGACCCGGACCCGAACCTCTGCTCATCTCGGAACCCCCTTCTCGGGTGCCCCCTCGTCCGTCGACGCACCACGCAACCCGCCCCCCCTGGGATAGTGGTAACCCGGGTATCTTCTACCTTCTTTGCCTTTGATCAGTTCCTATTGGCTGACGAGCTAATCCTCCTTTTTTTTCTTGTAGGTCCAGCTTTATTGGTCCGCCGGCCGCCGTCTGCTGCTTAGTTTTACTGAACCTTAGTTGTAAGAGTATCCTGTACGGCCTTGTCCTGCGTGGCATCAAGTTGGGCCGCCCGCTCCTCCCTTGTGGGCGATTCCTGTCCTGCGTGGCACGCGTGGTTCTTAGTTTTACCGAACCTTAGTTGTAAGAGTATCCTGTACGACCTTGTCCTGCGTGGCATCCAGCTGGGATCCAGCTCTGTCTTTCGTGCTCGTCCATCCTTCTCCGTATGCCTCGCCCGTTGCCCCTCCTTGTGCGTCGTCTACGCTTCGGTTCCAGGGCCTGTTTCAGCGGTTCCTTCCCCGGGTTGTGGCTTCAGGTCCCCTATATGGGCGGTCCGCGTCCGTTTCTCGCTGTCCTTCTTTAATTTACAAATGACCGGGGACACGAAATCCATTATGGTGTAGGGACCGTCATATTTCGGGGCCAGTTTTACCGCAAACCCTTCGGCCGCGTTGGATAGATGGTGTTGCTTGACCCATACCTTGTCTCCAATCGTGGGTTTCCACGCTCTCCTCCTCAGGTTATAATACCTCGCCTGGTCCTGCGCCGCTCTTTCGAGATTCCGCCTCACCAGTTGAAATACTTCTCTCAACTTGGCCGCGTTCTCGTCCGGAGTGGGCGTGCCCTGTCCTGTGCCAAGCGCTTCGTCATCGTATAGAGCCTTTGGTAGCCTCGGCTCTCTCCCTTGGACCACAAACGCCGGCGAGTACCCGGTGGATTCGGACATCCCTGAATTTACGGCCAACATTATCTCTGGCCATTTCTCATCCCAGTTCCACTGGTTCCCTCTGGTTCTGAGTGGAGTCCGAATGGCATCACCTTCCACTGGAACAGCCCTTTGCCGGGCACCGTGAACGCGGTGAACTTTCTACTGCCTTCCTCCAGTGGTATCTGCCAATATCCGTCCTTTAAGTCTAAGCTACTGATGAACCGTGCCTCCCTGAGCTGGTCCAAAATATAGTCTATTCTTGGCATGGGGTACGCATCCTTGATGCACTTCGCGTTTATCTGTCTGAAGTCCACGCATAATCTCCACTTTCTCGTCTTCTTTTTGACCATCACGATGGGTGAACTGTACGGACTCTTCGATGGCTCAATACACCCTCTTTCCAGCAGTTCGTCAACCTGTTGCTTGATTTCGGCTTGCATCTTGGGATTTTTGGGATAGTAACGCTGTTTGACCGGCTGGGCATCACTCATAGTGATCGTGTGTGTAGCTATGTTCGACACTCCCTTCAGTTCTCGGAACTCTTCCAACTCCTTTGCCAGGAAGTTTTCGACCGACCCCTCCTCCGCTCGCGTTCCGTCGGATGCGGGCTCGACAGACCCTCCCGTGTTCGCTACCACCGCCACTGACAACTTCTCCTCCAACCGCCCCTGGCGGTGGCCTCTCGCAGGGATCACAACCCTGTGTCCCGCACAGGACAGGTCGCTGATAAAACTGCTTGTCGCCCCGGTATGACCAGTTGCTGCCTGCGATCCTCACCACCGCCGACAGCTGGACATCCTCCACCGTGAGTTCTCCTACGAGTTTTGGGGGGCTTCGTCTTGCGACCCTGGCACGGCCCTCCGCGGCTTGGGTCGCGGGGCGTTTCCCGCTTTCTGGCAGCACTGCCATGTCGGGGCTCCTACCTTGCCGCACCTCCAGCAGAATGTTATAGGTCGGCCATTGCATGCTTGTGCCCAATGGCGGTCACTTCCGCATCGTCGACACGACTGGGCTGGGTTTTTCACGACCCCAGCCTCTATGTTCGTGTTCGCTTGGTCGTCCCGCCGCGTTGGGACCGGCCTTTTCTCCCCTGTCGGATCAGAGCTGGCTGCCGTTTCGCCCTGGCAGCGGCGACATATCTCCGTTACTGCCGGACGAGCGAACGGATTGTTTGCTTTTGCTTTACTCGCCGGACACTCCCGTTGGAACTCCAGCCGGTCCCTCTCCAGAGCCTCAAATTCGTCGGCCAGCGTCATCATGTGATCCAGGTCTCTGCACCTATGTGGCCGGATGAACACCCTAAAATCGGGCATGCTGTTGTCTCTAATAAGCTCCAACTGCTCTTCGGGCGTGCATTTTAGTAGCCGCATGAGGGTCTGCATCTCCACCATGTAGTCCTTGAATGGCTCTCCCCACCTTTGCTTCCTCAACCTCACCTCCTGGAGTAATTTTTCAAAATACCCTCTCGGCAGGAAGTATGCTTGGAAGCTACGCGCAAATGCGTTCCATGTCTGCCACTGCCTGTTGTTGGCTACAAACCACATGAGCGCCCGACCCTTTAGCAGCTCAGGCATGGCTCGCGGAATTAAATTCAACTCCAACCCGTACATGTCGGCTGACCACTCGATCTGTTCCAGGAACTCGAGTGGTTTCGCCGTTCCGTCGAACCGAAACGACCACTCCCTGACCTGCTTGGCGACGTGGGCAAAACTCGAACTGGGCGGTCTCGTGGTTTGTTCATCGAGTCCCCGTCTACGATCCTCCCCTGCTCTCCCTTCTTCCAATCCCTGTGGGTTTCTCGCGCTCCCTTGCTCCGGCTGTGCTGGCCTGGTTGGCCTCTCCCCACTCTCTGCCCGCGGTCGGCTAGGCCACCGGCTTTTCACCGGGACCGCCAGGCTCGCGATGAGCTCCTCTTGGGTCTCGGACGGCCGTCTCCACAGAGTTACTTGCTCCGCACTCGCCGGCAGCGTCAGGCGCTCGTATGGATCCGCCCCGTCCTCCATCTGGGCCGCGGTCGCGGCTCCTCCCGCCTTCATCTCCCAGGCCTCGAGCGCGTCCGCATACTCCGGTTTCTCTCCATGCTTCTCTATGCAGCTGATGCAGCTGGGCTGGCTCAGCGGTCGGTAGGCTCGCTGCGACGACAAGTAAGAAGGCACGGGTTGGGTCTTGTACTGGTATGCTAATATGCTTTATTGGTATCTTAAGTCTATCCTACGCTATTCCGACTCCGGTGCTGGTTCTCCTCTTGCTTCTCCTCTGTGGTTCGATGAGCGTGTCGCTCCCTGGGCCCCCCACGGCGTCGCCAAGCGTGGCACCGCCGGCTCTACTGACTGGGGCTAGTCTTGGCACGTGGCCCAAATCCGCCTCTCAGTCAGGCGCCTGACGCGTTCCATCTCACTCGACTCACTTGGCTTTTCGGCCCGAGGGTGCCTCACTCCTGGTGGGATGCGCTTCAAGCGTGGCACCGTTGGTTCAAGGGATTGGGGTCTTTGGCTCTTGGCTGCACGCTCGAGTCCGCCTCTCAATCCTCACACAACGCGTTCGCTTTCTAAAGTTCTTTTCCCTTCGCTTGGTCTCACTCTTGTGGCTCACTATTCACTTCACTCTTGCTAGCTCCGTTTGCTGACTCTCCCTGTTCCTGGTCTCGGCCCTCCTCTTATAGGCTCGCTTCTGCGTCGGCGCCGCCGATGCCGCCTGGCGCTAACGGCACTTTCCGCCATGCGGTGCCCGTATTTTTCCATCGGCGTTCCTTCATTCCCTTGTCGCTTTCCAACGGGACCTGGCTGGTGGCGTGATCTCATGACCATATTTTGTCATGCGCTGGGCCACTGCCGGCCCGATCCCGTCATCCCGCTGCTCTCTCTCCAGGGGTCCTCCCCTCTCATCTTGGGTCCCCGGGAGAGCTCTCCTCGGGAATTCGCCGCCTCCGGATATCCCCGGATAACGGCCGTTAGCGCTTAACCCTATACTGCCCCCTACGTGTGGGAATACCTTTCCTCACAAGATACGAGAAAACCAAAAACGCAGAATCGTAGAGAATGACCATATCTTTTAGACTGCAGAATCTGAATTGGATCGTATTATTATTATAGCCAGCATCAAGAAAACAATTTCATTTTTTCTCGCCCTGTCTCTCTCTAACACACACGTAGCATAGGCGGCTTTGCTTAGAGTAAAACATTAGCGCCTAGATCTCAGAGACTATAAAAGCTAGAGCAACCAAATTTGGTATCCACACTTCTAATATATCGGACCGAGACGAGTTTGTTTCAAAATTTCGCCACACCCCCTTCCGCCCCCGCAAAGGATGCAAATCTGGGGATATTCACAAATCTCAGAGACTATTAAAGCTAGAGTAACCAAATTTGGTATCCGCACTTCTGTTAGATCTCACTATAAAACCTTTATCTCAAAATTTCGCCCCACCCCCTTCCGCCCCCACAAAGGACGAAAATCTGTTGCATCCACAATATTGCAGATTTGAGAAAACTAAAAACGCAGAATCATATATAACGACCATATCTATCAGATTGCTGAATCTGGATCAGATCAGATCATTTTTATAGCCAAAGGAAACAAATCAATATGCAGTGGCTACGCAGCGCGTGACGTCACGCTCAGACTGATTTTCTGTCTCTCTCGCACGCACTCTTTGTCGTGTCGTTTAATATTAGCGACGTTCCCCCTCGTTTTTCTTTTATTTGTTCTTGTTTTCAGTTACTTTTTCTTTCATTCTTCTTCTCTACTCTTCTTTTCTCCTCAATACCTAGCCCGGAATACCTCCTGCCGATCGATGGACACCAATAGCCGGTACCGGACGCCACCGTCATTGACCAGACGCTTCACCCTCCTTGCGGTTGGCTTTATCCGCGCGAGAGAGCGCGGGACGACGGCCGGCCACTCCTCGCGTTTGACGGACCGCCACCGTGAGTTGTCCGCCGACCTCGTCTGGGGCCACGATGCCTGGCGCTGGAGCTCGGGCCGGCGCGCCTCCGCCCGCTCCCCTGGGCACGACGCCTGTCGGCCCAGCTTCGGACGCTCGCCCTGGCCGGGTTCCGGCCATCGCCAAGGACCTCTCTCCCATGGCTCAGGTGAGTGTTCGTCCTTCTTCGCTTCCGCCGTTGCTCTCGCGCCGTCATCCGCTTCGCCGTCGGTCGCCACCTCGACTTTGGGTGCCGCCGCTGGGCCCTCCGCCGTCAGTGATGTTGGCGTGTTCGTCGTTCCCTCCGTCTCGACCTCTGCCGTCCCCCCGGGCGCCTCCTCGGGCACCTTTTCGGCTGTGGGTGCCACCGCTGGGCCTGTCGACTCCTGTGGCCGTGCCCGCCGCCTCGGGTCCCTCTCGTCACTGGCGCGTGGTGCCTCCTCCCACAGTCGAGCCTCCCTCGCCTCTTGCCCGGGCTGCTGGGGCGAGGGCCCAGAGGCCCACGATATGTGCAGCGTTTGCACGTGCCACATCATGCCGTCTCGTACCGCGGAGCGCACCTCCTGCGAGACGAACGGCCCGATGGCGGCTCCCTGTGGCCCGTGCCAGTGCTGCTGCTGCTGCTGCTGCTGATGCTGATGCTGCTGCTGCTGCTGCTGCTGATGCTGCTGCTGCTGATGCTGCTGCTGCTGATGCTGCTGCTGATGCCGATCCCCTTGGCCGCGCGCGTTGTCAGCCGGCTTGATCCGGCTAATACACCGCCATTGGTGCGCGACGTCCCGTTTGTGGCGCTCCGCCTCCGCTTCTTGCGCCGCCTTTTCAGCCTCCTGCGTGGCCTTCAGCCTCTTTGCCAGCGTCAGGGCGTCCTCCCATACACGCCGTTGCCTCCGCTCCTCCGTCGCCGCGTGCCATTCCGCGAGGCGTCGTGCCTCAGCGGCCGCGTTGTTTTCCGCGATGTCGGCCTGCGTTGCCTGCGGCTCTTTGACCGCGGTTTCTGTCGGCGTTGTCTGCGGCTCTTTGACCGCGGTTTCGGTCGGCGTTGGCTGCGGCTCCTCGACCTGTGGGTCTGTCGGCCGCTGATCCCCTCGCCGCGCCGTCGATGTCCCCCTTGTGCGTGCCGACGACTCCTCTTCCTTGGCCGTACGCGTCGAATGCGTGGACGCCCGCTTCGATGCCCGCTCACTGGGCTCCTCCTTCCGCGTCTCCGTGCGCCCCCTCCTTCCTCCATCAGGCCGCTCCTCGCGCTTGCTGGGGTGGGGCTTCTCGCGCTTGCCGGTGCGGGGCTCTTCGTGCTTGCTGGTCCGGGGCTCTTCGTGCTTGCTGGTCCGGGGCTCCTCGCGCTTCGCCTCGCGTGCGCGTTTTCTCCGTGGCGCCGGCTCCCAGCTCACCAATTCCAGGTCACTTTCCGCCTCGGTGTACCCCGGCGATACCACCGGGGATACCGTCGGTCCCATGGATCCCGCGGTTGACACTAGCGGTGAGGCCAATAACTGTAGCTCCGGGGACCTACTCCTACTCGCCCTTTGCTCCTCGCGTTCGACCTGGTACGCCTGCCGCCGACTTTGCGTATCACCCATAGCCTGATACCCGCGGCGAATCCATTTCCTCTGCTCCGTTATATATATACCAGGGTGCTGACCGATCTCCCAGCTCGTGATCAATAGGTCCTCCGACCTTTCGCCCGTGCTGCCAAACATCGGCCCGCCCCCCGTGGCCAGCTCCGCCCGTCTCTGGATCGGCTTAGATGCGGATGTCACCCCCGTGCAGCGCCTAAGACCCAGGGATCATCCGATTCCCCAGCCGGTAGACCGCGCACGGGCGGCATCCGCTTTTGTCCCGCCATCCCCGACGTTAGCAGCTGGCTTCGATGCCCTGGACCCGGACCCGAACCTCTGCTCATCTCGGAACCCCCTTCTCGGGTGCCCCCTCGTCCGTCGACGCACCACGCAACCCGCCCCCCCTGGGATAGTGGTAACCCGGGTATCTTCTACCTTCTTTGCCTTTGATCAGTTCCTATTGGCTGACGAGCTAATCCTCCTTTTTTTTCTTGTAGGTCCAGCTTTATTGGTCCGCCGGCCGCCGTCTGCTGCTTAGTTTTACTGAACCTTAGTTGTAAGAGTATCCTGTACGGCCTTGTCCTGCGTGGCATCAAGTTGGGCCGCCCGCTCCTCCCTTGTGGGCGATTCCTGTCCTGCGTGACACGCGTGGTTCTTAGTTTTACCGAACCTTAGTTGTAAGAGTATCCTGTACGACCTTGTCCTGCGTGGCATCCAGCTGGGACTCTCCTTTCTGCCCCTGCCGCTAGTCTCTGTCTTTCGTGCTCGTCCATCCTTCTCCGTATGCCTCGCCCGTTGCCCCTCCTTGTGCGTCGTCTACGCTTCGGTTCCAGGGCCTGTTTTAGGGCTTCCTTCCCCGGGTTGTGGCTTCAGGTCCCCTATATGGGCGGTCCGCGTCCGTTTCTCGCTGTCCTTCTTTAATTTACAAATGACCGGGGACACGAAATCCATTATGGTGTAGGGACCGTCATATTTCGGGGCCAGTTTTACCGCAAACCCTTCGGCCGCGTTGGATAGATGGTGTTGCTTGACCCATACCTTGTCTCCAATCGTGGGTTTCCACGCTCTCCTCCTCAGGTTATAATACCTCGCCTGGTCCTGCGCCGCTCTTTCGAGATTCCGCCTCACCAGTTGAAATACTTCTCTCAACTTGGCCGCGTTCTCGTCCGGAGTGGGCGTGCCCTGTCCTGTGCCAAGCGCTTCGTCATCGTATAGAGCCTTTGGTAGCCTCGGCTCTCTCCCTTGGACCACAAACGCCGGCGAGTACCCGGTGGATTCGGACATCCCTGAATTTACGGCCAACATTATCTCTGGCCATTTCTCATCCCAGTTCCACTGGTTCCCTCTGGTTCTGAGTGGAGTCCGAATGGCATCACCTTCCACTGGAACAGCCCTTTGCCGGGCACCGTGAACGCGGTGAACTTTCTACTGCCTTCCTCCAGTGGTATCTGCCAATATCCGTCCTTTAAGTCTAAGCTACTGATGAACCGTGCCTCCCTGAGCTGGTCCAAAATATAGTCTATTCTTGGCATGGGGTACGCATCCTTGATGCACTTCGCGTTTATCTGTCTGAAGTCCACGCATAATCTCCACTTTCTCGTCTTCTTTTTGACCATCACGATGGGTGAACTGTACGGACTCTTCGATGGCTCAATACACCCTCTTTCCAGCAGTTCGTCAACCTGTTGCTTGATTTCGGCTTGCATCTTGGGATTTTTGGGATAGTAACGCTGTTTGACCGGCTGGGCATCACTCATAGTGATCGTGTGTGTAGCTATGTTCGACACTCCCTTCAGTTCTCGGAACTCTTCCAACTCCTTTGCCAGGAAGTTTTCGACCGACCCCTCCTCCGCTCGCGTTCCGTCGGATGCGGGCTCGACAGACCCTCCCGTGTTCGCTACCACCGCCACTGACAACTTCTCCTCCAACCGCCCCTGGCGGTGGCCTCTCGCAGGGATCACAACCCTGTGTCCCGCACAGGACAGGTCGCTGATAAAACTGCTTGTCGCCCCGGTATGACCAGTTGCTGCCCGCGATCCTCACCACCGCCGACAGCTGGACATCCTCCACCGTGAGTTCTCCTACGAGTTTTGGGGGGCTTCGTCTTGCGGGGCGTTTCCCGCTTTCTGGCAGCACTGCCATGTCGGGGCTCCTACCTTGCCGCACCTCCAGCAGAATGTTATAGGTCGGCCATTGCATGCTTGTGCCCAATGGCGGTCACTTCCGCATCGTCGACACGACTGGGCTGGGTTTTTCACGAACCCAGCCTCTATGTTCGTGTTCGCTTGGTCGTCCCGCCGCGTTGGCACCGGCCTTTTCTCCCCTGTCGGATCAGAGCTGGCTGCCGTTTCGCCCTGGCAGCGGCGACATATCTCCGTTACTGCCGGACGAGCGAACGGATTGTTTGCTTTTGCTTTACTCGCCGGACACTCCCGTTGGAACTCCAGCCGGTCCCTCTCCAGAGCCTCAAATTCGTCGGCCAGCGTCATCATGTGATCCAGGTCTCTGCACCTATGTGGCCGGATGAACACCCTAAAATCGGGCATGCTGTTGTCTCTAATAAGCTCCAACTGCTCTTCGGGCGTGCATTTTAGTAGCCGCATGAGGGTCTGCATCTCCACCATGTAGTCCTTGAATGGCTCTCCCCACCTTTGCTTCCTCAACCTCACCTCCTGGAGTAATTTTTCAAAATACCCTCTCGGCAGGAAGTATGCTTGGAAGCTACGCGCAAATGCGTTCCATGTCTGCCACTGCCTGTTGTTGGCTACAAACCACATGAGCGCCCGACCCTTTAGCAGCTCAGGCATGGCTCGCGGAATTAAATTCAACTCCAACCCGTACATGTCGGCTGACCACTCGATCTGTTCCAGGAACTCGAGTGGTTTCGCCGTTCCGTCGAACCGAAACGACCACTCCCTGACCTGCTTGGCGACGTGGGCAAAACTCGAACTGGGCGGTCTCGTGGTTTGTTCATCGAGTCCCCGTCTACGATCCTCCCCTGCTCTCCCTTCTTCCAATCCCTGTGGGTTTCTCGCGCTCCCTTGCTCCGGCTGTGCTGGCCTGGTTGGCCTCTCCCCACTCTCTGCCCGCGGTCGGCTAGGCCACCGGCTTTTCACCGGGACCGCCAGGCTCGCGATGAGCTCCTCTTGGGTCTCGGACGGCCGTCTCCACAGAGTTACTTGCTCCGCACTCGCCGGCAGCGTCAGGCGCTCGTATGGATCCGCCCCGTCCTCCATCTGGGCCGCGGTCGCGGCTCCTCCCGCCTTCATCTCCCAGGCCTCGAGCGCGTCCGCATACTCCGGTTTCTCTCCATGCTTCTCTATCCACTCCTTGAAGATTCGGCGCATCTCGGTCAGCGTGCCTTCCAATCGAAGACCGCACGCCCGCGCGCACTGGACCAAGTCCTCTTTCCTCAATGAATGAACCCATCGTCGGCTCCTCATTTTTATGTCCTCGCGATACTAAACTCAGTACCGCCCTTCCCAAATGCACTTTGTCTTTTACTTGTCGAGAGGCCCCACGTTGGGCGCCAGTAGTAACGAACCGTTCTTTTCCGTCTGATGCAGCTGGGCTGGCTCAGCGGTCGGTAGGCTCGCTGCGACGACAAGTAAGAAGGCACGGGTTGGGTCTTGTACTGGTATGCTAATATGCTTTATTGGTATCTTAAGTCTATCCTACGCTATTCCGACTCCGGTGCTGGTTCTCCTCTTGGTTCTCCTCTGTGGTTCGATGAGCGTGTCGCTCCCTGGGCCCCCCACGGCGTCGCCAAGCGTGGCACCGCCGGCTCTACTGACTGGGGCTAGTCTTGGCACGTGGCCCAAATCCGCCTCTCAGTCAGGCGCCTGACGCGTTCCATCTCACTCGACTCACTTGGCTTTTCGGCCCGAGGGTGCCTCACTCCTGGTGGGATGCGCTTCAAGCGTGGCACCGTTGGTTCAAGGGATTGGGGTCTTTGGCTCTTGGCTGCACGCTCGAGTCCGCCTCTCAATCCTCACACAACGCGTTCGCTTTCTAAAGTTCTTTTCCCTTCGCTTGGTCTCACTCTTGTGGCTCACTATTCACTTCACTCTTGCTAGCTCCGTTTGCTGACTCTCCCTGTTCCTGGTCGCGGCCCTCCTCTTATAGGCTCGCTTCTGCGTCGGCGCCGCCGATGCCGCCTGGCGCTAACGGCACTTTCCGCCATGCGGTGCCCGTATTTTTCCATCGGCGTTCCTTCATTCCCTTGTCGCTTTCCAACGGGACCTGGCTGGTGGCGTGATCTCATGACCATATTTTGTCATGCGCTGGGCCACTGCCGGCCCGATCCCGTCATCCCGCTGCTCTCTCTCCAGGGGTCCTCCCCTCTCATCTTGGGTCCCCGGGAGAGCTCTCCTCGGGAACTCGCCGCCTCCGGATATCCCCGGATAACGGCCGTTAGCGCTTAACCCTATACTGCCCCCTACGTGTGGGAATACCTTTCCTCACAAGATACGAGAAAACCAAAAACGCAGAATCGTAGAGAATGACCATATCTTTTAGACTGCAGAATCTGAATTGGATCGTATTATTATTATAGCCAGCATCAAGAAAACAATTTCATTTTTTCTCGCCCTGTCTCTCTCTAGCACACACGTAGCATAGGCGGCTTTGCTTAGAGTAAAACATTAGCGCCTAGATCTCAGAGACTATAAAAGCTAGAGCAACCAAATTTGGTATCCACACTCCTAATATATCGGACCGAGACGAGTTTGTTTCAAAATTTCGCCACACCCCCTTCCGCCCCCGCAAAGAATGCAAATCTGGGGATATTCACAAATCTCAGGGACTATTAAGGCTAGAGTAACCAAATTTAGTATCCGCACTCCTGTTAGATCTCACTATAAAACGTATATCTCAAAATTTCGCCCCACCCCCTTCCGCCCCCACAAAGGACGAAAATCTGTTGCATCCACAATATTGCAGATTTGAGAAAACTAAAAACGCAGAATCATATATAACGACCATATCTATCAGATTGCTGAATCTGGATCAGATCAGATCATTTTTATAGCCAAAGGAAACAAATCAATATGCAGTGGCTACGCAGCGCGTGACGTCACGCTCAGACTGATTTTCTGTCTCTCTCGCACGCACTCTTTGTCGTGTCGTTTAATATTAGCGACGTTCCCCCTCGTTTTTCTTTTATTTGTTCTTGTTTTCAGTTACTTTTTCTTTCATTCTTCTTCTCTACTCTTCTTTTCTCCTCAATACCTAGCCCGGAATACCTCCTGCCGATCGATGGACACCAATAGCCGGTACCGGACGCCACCGTCATTGACCAGACGCTTCACCCTCCTTGCGGTTGGCTTTATCCGCGCGAGAGAGCGCGGGACGACGGCCGGCCACTCCTCGCGTTTGACGGACCGCCACCGTGAGTTGTCCGCCGACCTCGTCTGGGGCCACGATGCCTGGCGCTGGAGCTCGGGCCGGCGCGCCTCCGCCCGCTCCCCTGGGCACGACGCCTGTCGGCCCAGCTTCGGACGCTCGCCCTGGCCGGGTTCCGGCCATCGCCAAGGACCTCTCTCCCATGGCTCAGGTGAGTGTTCGTCCTTCTTCGCTTCCGCCGTTGCTCTCGCGCCGTCATCCGCTTCGCCGTCGGTCGCCACCTCGACTTTGGGTGCCGCCGCTGGGCCCTCCGCCGTCAGTGATGTTGGCGTGTTCGTCGTTCCCTCCGTCTCGACCTCTGCCGTCCCCCCGGGCGCCTCCTCGGGCACCTTTTCGGCTGTGGGTGCCACCGCTGGGCCTGTCGACTCCTGTGGCCGTGCCCGCCGCCTCGGGTCCCTCTCGTCACTGGCGCGTGGTGCCTCCTCCCACAGTCGAGCCTCCCTCGCCTCTTGCCCGGGCTGCTGGGGCGAGGGCCCAGAGGCCCACGATATGTGCAGCGTTTGCACGTGCCACATCATGCCGTCTCGTACCGCGGAGCGCACCTCCTGCGAGACGAACGGCCCGATGGCGGCTCCCTGTGGCCCGTGCCAGTGCTGCTGCTGCTGCTGCTGCTGATGCTGATGCTGCTGCTGCTGCTGCTGCTGATGCTGCTGCTGCTGATGCTGCTGCTGCTGATGCTGCTGCTGATGCCGATCCCCTTGGCCGCGCGCGTTGTCAGCCGGCTTGATCCGGCTAATACACCGCCATTGGTGCGCGACGTCCCGTTTGTGGCGCTCCGCCTCCGCTTCTTGCGCCGCCTTTTCAGCCTCCTGCGTGGCCTTCAGCCTCTTTGCCAGCGTCAGGGCGTCCTCCCATACACGCCGTTGCCTCCGCTCCTCCGTCGCCGCGTGCCATTCCGCGAGGCGTCGTGCCTCAGCGGCCGCGTTGTTTTCCGCGATGTCGGCCTGCGTTGCCTGCGGCTCTTTGACCGCGGTTTCTGTCGGCGTTGTCTGCGGCTCTTTGACCGCGGTTTCGGTCGGCGTTGGCTGCGGCTCCTCGACCTGTGGGTCTGTCGGCCGCTGATCCCCTCGCCGCGCCGTCGATGTCCCCCTTGTGCGTGCCGACGACTCCTCTTCCTTGGCCGTACGCGTCGAATGCGTGGACGCCCGCTTCGATGCCCGCTCACTGGGCTCCTCCTTCCGCGTCTCCGTGCGCCCCCTCCTTCCTCCATCAGGCCGCTCCTCGCGCTTGCTGGGGTGGGGCTTCTCGCGCTTGCCGGTGCGGGGCTCTTCGTGCTTGCTGGTCCGGGGCTCCTCGCGCTTGCCGGTGTGGGGCTCCTCGCGCTTGCTGGTCCGGGGCTCTTCGTGCTTGCTGGTCCGGGGCTCCTCGCGCTTCGCCTCGCGTGCGCGTTTTCTCCGTGGCGCCGGCTCCCAGCTCACCAATTCCAGGTCACTTTCCGCCTCGGTGTACCCCGGCGATACCACCGGGGATACCGTCGGTCCCATGGATCCCGCGGTTGACACTAGCGGTGAGGCCAATAACTGTAGCTCCGGGGACCTACGCCTACTCGCCCTTTGCTCCTCGCGTTCGACCTGGTACGCCTGCCGCCGACTTTGCGTATCACCCATAGCCTGATACCCGCGGCGAATCCATTTCCTCTGCTCCGTTATATATATACCAGGGTGCTGACCGATCTCCCAGCTCGTGATCAATAGGTCCTCCGACCTTTCGCCCGTGCTGCCAAACATCGGCCCGCCCCCCGTGGCCAGCTCCGCCCGTCTCTGGATCGGCTTAGATGCGGATGTCACCCCCGTGCAGCGCCTAAGACCCAGGGATCATCCGATTCCCCAGCCGGTAGACCGCGCACGGGCGGCATCCGCTTTTGTCCCGCCATCCCCGACGTTAGCAGCTGGCTTCGATGCCCTGGACCCGGACCCGAACCTCTGCTCATCTCGGAACCCCCTTCTCGGGTGCCCCCTCGTCCGTCGACGCACCACGCAACCCGCCCCCCCTGGGATAGTGGTAACCCGGGTATCTTCTACCTTCTTTGCCTTTGATCAGTTCCTATTGGCTGACGAGCTAATCCTCCTTTTTTTTCTTGTAGGTCCAGCTTTATTGGTCCGCCGGCCGCCGTCTGCTGCTTAGTTTTACTGAACCTTAGTTGTAAGAGTATCCTGTACGGCCTTGTCCTGCGTGGCATCAAGTTGGGCCGCCCGCTCCTCCCTTGTGGGCGATTCCTGTCCTGCGTGGCACGCGTGGTTCTTAGTTTTACCGAACCTTAGTTGTAAGAGTATCCTGTACGACCTTGTCCTGCGTGGCATCCAGCTGGGACTCTCCTTTCTGCCCCTGCCGCTAGTCTCTGTCTTTCGTGCTCGTCCATCCTTCTCCGTATGCCTCGCCCGTTGCCCCTCCTTGTGCGTCGTCTACGCTTCGGTTCCAGGGCCTGTTTCAGCGGTTCCTTCCCCGGGTTGTGGCTTCAGGTCCCCTATATGGGCGGTCCGCGTCCGTTTCTCGCTGTCCTTCTTTAATTTACAAATGACCGGGGACACGAAATCCATTATGGTGTAGGGACCGTCATATTTCGGGGCCAGTTTTACCGCAAACCCTTCGGCCGCGTTGGATAGATGGTGTTGCTTGACCCATACCTTGTCTCCAATCGTGGGTTTCCACGCTCTCCTCCTCAGGTTATAATACCTCGCCTGGTCCTGCGCCGCTCTTTCGAGATTCCGCCTCACCAGTTGAAATACTTCTCTCAACTTGGCCGCGTTCTCGTCCGGAGTGGGCGTGCCCTGTCCTGTGCCAAGCGCTTCGTCATCGTATAGAGCCTTTGGTAGCCTCGGCTCTCTCCCTTGGACCACAAACGCCGGCGAGTACCCGGTGGATTCGGACATCCCTGAATTTACGGCCAACATTATCTCTGGCCATTTCTCATCCCAGTTCCACTGGTTCCCTCTGGTTCTGAGTGGAGTCCGAATGGCATCACCTTCCACTGGAACAGCCCTTTGCCGGGCACCGTGAACGCGGTGAACTTTCTACTGCCTTCCTCCAGTGGTATCTGCCAATATCCGTCCTTTAAGTCTAAGCTACTGATGAACCGTGCCTCCCTGAGCTGGTCCAAAATATAGTCTATTCTTGGCATGGGGTACGCATCCTTGATGCACTTCGCGTTTATCTGTCTGAAGTCCACGCATAATCTCCACTTTCTCGTCTTCTTTTTGACCATCACGATGGGTGAACTGTACGGACTCTTCGATGGCTCAATACACCCTCTTTCCAGCAGTTCGTCAACCTGTTGCTTGATTTCGGCTTGCATCTTGGGATTTTTGGGATAGTAACGCTGTTTGACCGGCTGGGCATCACTCATAGTGATCGTGTGTGTAGCTATGTTCGACACTCCCTTCAGTTCTCGGAACTCTTCCAACTCCTTTGCCAGGAAGTTTTCGACCGACCCCTCCTCCGCTCGCGTTCCGTCGGATGCGGGCTCGACAGACCCTCCCGTGTTCGCTACCACCGCCACTGACAACTTCTCCTCCAACCGCCCCTGGCGGTGGCCTCTCGCAGGGATCACAACCCTGTGTCCCGCACAGGACAGGTCGCTGATAAAACTGCTTGTCGCCCCGGTATGACCAGTTGCTGCCCGCGATCCTCACCACCGCCGACAGCTGGACATCCTCCACCGTGAGTTCTCCTACGAGTTTTGGGGGGCTTCGTCTTGAGGGGCGTTTCCCGCTTTCTGGCAGCACTGCCATGTCG
Organism: Drosophila persimilis; assembly: GCF_003286085.1. Lineage (NCBI taxonomy): Eukaryota > Metazoa > Arthropoda > Insecta > Diptera > Drosophilidae > Drosophila > Drosophila persimilis. The sequence continues at coordinate 5,245 of NW_020825419.1, read as the reverse complement.
GGGCTCCTACCTTGCCGCACCTCCAGCAGAATGTTATAGGTCGGCCATTGCATGCTTGTGCCCAATGGCGGTCACTTCCGCATCGTCGACACGACTGGGCTGGGTTTTTCACGAACCCAGCCTCTATGTTCGTGTTCGCTTGGTCGTCCCGCCGCGTTGGGACCGGCCTTTTCTCCCCTGTCGGATCAGAGCTGGCTGCCGTTTCGCCCTGGCAGCGGCGACATATCTCCGTTACTGCCGGACGAGCGAACGGATTGTTTGCTTTTGCTTTACTCGCCGGACACTCCCGTTGGAACTCCAGCCGGTCCCTCTCCAGAGCCTCAAATTCGTCGGCCAGCGTCATCATGTGATCCAGGTCTCTGCACCTATGTGGCCGGATGAACACCCTAAAATCGGGCATGCTGTTGTCTCTAATAAGCTCCAACTGCTCTTCGGGCGTGCATTTTAGTAGCCGCATGAGGGTCTGCATCTCCACCATGTAGTCCTTGAATGGCTCTCCCCACCTTTGCTTCCTCAACCTCACCTCCTGGAGTAATTTTTCAAAATACCCTCTCGGCAGGAAGTATGCTTGGAAGCTACGCGCAAATGCGTTCCATGTCTGCCACTGCCTGTTGTTGGCTACAAACCACATGAGCGCCCGACCCTTTAGCAGCTCAGGCATGGCTCGTGGAATTAAATTCAACTCCAACCCGTACATGTCGGCTGACCACTCGATCTGTTCCAGGAACTCGAGTGGTTTCGCCGTTCCGTCGAACCGAAACGACCACTCCCTGACCTGCTTGGCGACGTGGGCAAAACTCGAACTGGGCGGTCTCGTGGTTTGTTCATCGAGTCCCCGTCTACGATCCTCCCCTGCTCTCCCTTCTTCCAATCCCTGTGGGTTTCTCGCGCTCCCTTGCTCCGGCTGTGCTGGCCTGGTTGGCCTCTCCCCACTCTCTGCCCGCGGTCGGCTAGGCCACCGGCTTTTCACCGGGACCGCCAGGCTCGCGATGAGCTCCTCTTGGGTCTCGGACGGCCGTCTCCACAGAGTTACTTGCTCCGCACTCGCCGGCAGCGTCAGGCGCTCGTATGGATCCGCCCCGTCCTCCATCTGGGCCGCGGTCGCGGCTCCTCCCGCCTTCATCTCCCAGGCCTCGAGCGCGTCCGCATACTCCGGTTTCTCTCCATGCTTCTCTATCCACTCCTTGAAGATTCGGCGCATCTCGGTCAGCGTGCCTTCCAATCGAAGACCGCACGCCCGCGCGCACTGGACCAAGTCCTCTTTCCTCAATGAATGAACCCATCGTCGGCTCCTCATTTTTATGTCCTCGCGATACTAAACTCAGTACCGCCCTTCCCAAACGCACTTTGTCTTTTACTTGTCGAGAGGCCCCACGTTGGGCGCCAGTTGTAACGAACCGTTCTTTTCCGTCTGATGCAGCTGGGCTGGCTCAGCGGTCGGTAGGCTCGCTGCGACGACAAGTAAGAAGGCACGGGTTGGGTCTTGTACTGGTATGCTAATATGCTTTATTGGTATCTTAAGTCTATCCTACGCTATTCCGACTCCGGTGCTGGTTCTCCTCTTGGTTCTCCTCTGTGGTTCGATGAGCGTGTCGCTCCCTGGGCCCCCCACGGCGTCGCCAAGCGTGGCACCGCCGGCTCTACTGACTGGGGCTAGTCTTGGCACGTGGCCCAAATCCGCCTCTCAGTCAGGCGCCTGACGCGTTCCATCTCACTCGACTCACTTGGCTTTTCGGCCCGAGGGTGCCTCACTCCTGGTGGGATGCGCTTCAAGCGTGGCACCGTTGGTTCAAGGGATTGGGGTCTTTGGCTCTTGGCTGCACGCTCGAGTCCGCCTCTCAATCCTCACACAACGCGTTCGCTTTCTAAAGTTCTTTTCCCTTCGCTTGGTCTCACTCTTGTGGCTCACTATTCACTTCACTCTTGCTAGCTCCGTTTGCTGACTCTCCCTGTTCCTGGTCGCGGCCCTCCTCTTATAGGCTCGCTTCTGCGTCGGCGCCGCCGATGCCGCCTGGCGCTAACGGCACTTTCCGCCATGCGGTGCCCGTATTTTTCCATCGGCGTTCCTTCATTCCCTTGTCGCTTTCCAACGGGACCTGGCTGGTGGCGTGATCTCATGACCATATTTTGTCATGCGCTGGGCCACTGCCGGCCCGATCCCGTCATCCCGCTGCTCTCTCTCCAGGGGTCCTCCCCTCTCATCTTGGGTCCCCGGGAGAGCTCTCCTCGGGAACTCGCCGCCTCCGGATATCCCCGGATAACGGCCGTTAGCGCTTAACCCTATACTGCCCCCTACGTGTGGGAATACCTTTCCTCACAAGATACGAGAAAACCAAAAACGCAGAATCGTAGAGAATGACCATATCTTTTAGACTGCAGAATCTGAATTGGATCGTATTATTATTATAGCCAGCATCAAGAAAACAATTTCATTTTTTCTCGCCCTGTCTCTCTCTAGCACACACGTAGCATAGGCGGCTTTGCTTAGAGTAAAACATTAGCGCCTAGATCTCAGAGACTATAAAAGCTAGAGCAACCAAATTTGGTATCCACACTCCTAATATATCGGACCGAGACGAGTTTGTTTCAAAATTTCGCCACACCCCCTTCCGCCCCCGCAAAGAATGCAAATCTGGGGATATTCACAAATCTCAGGGACTATTAAGGCTAGAGTAACCAAATTTAGTATCCGCACTCCTGTTAGATCTCACTATAAAACGTATATCTCAAAATTTCGCACCACCCCCTTCCGCCCACACAAAGGACGAAAATCTGTTGCATCCACAATATTGCAGATTCGAGAAAACTAAAAACGCAGAATCATAGAGAATGACTACATCGATCCGGTTGCTGAATTTGGATCAGATCAGATAATTTTTGTAGCCAAAAGGAACAAATCAATTTGCATTGGCTACGCAGCGCCCGACGTCACGCTCAGACTGATTTTCTGTCTCTCTCGCACGCATTCTTTGTCGTGTCGTTTAATATTAGCGGCGTCTGCTGGAGGAGAGCCATACTGACTTAGTATCGGGTATAACTGTAGAGTTGCGGTGTCCGCAGTGTTGTTTTTGGAGAGTAATTTTCGTCTGGCTGCCTCAGCTGAGGTGGATGGCAATTCTATTGTGTGCATTGCCGTTTTGCACAATGCATGTGTGTTTGCGGCCAGGGCCTTCGTCATGAGGGGGGGGGGGGGGGGGGGGGGGGGGGGCCTGGTTCAAGCTCAAACTCGAACCAGGTTCGTTTGTAATGTTCGATCCGTTCGCTGCTTCTTCCGCTCGGGCTGCAGTATCGTCTGTATGTATGTGCGTGTAATCGCGAAGGCAGGTATGTTTCGAGGCCTCTTCTTCTGCGGATTCTTCACTGTTAGTCCGCTCTCTTTGTCGTTTCCCCCTTTTGACTCTCTCAGTTGGTTTTCTTGTTTCGTATGCAGGGTGGGGAGGAGGCAATAAGAATGTGTGGGTATTCGCGACCTGCTTCCTCCACGTAATCCGGATATTTCCTCGGTTCCGTCCTCATCCTCTCTTTGACCTTTTTAATCCATCCGCACTCTGCCTCAGGTTCGTGTCCCTTCTCTGCTTCCTCCTCGGTGGTTCTCAGGCAGCGCTCCGCCAATGGCTGTCGGGACATTGCGTCCATCACTACGTTCAGCTGCCCTTTCCTATATGCCACTTCGAAGTCGTATTGTTGTAGCTCCAGCGCCCACCTGGCGATCCTCCCCGTTGAGCTCTCGATGCTGTTCAACCATTTCAACGCCATGTGATCTGTGACTACCTTGAAATGGTATCCCTCCAGATAGGGCTTTAGCTTTCTTATAGCCCATACAATGGCCAGACACTCCTTTTCAGTCGCCGAATAGTTATTTTCTGCGCTATTCAGAGTCCTACTGGCGTATGAGATGACCCTCTCGCCCTTCTCCGTCTCTTGCGTCAGGATCGCCCCCAGTCCGTAGTGGCTGGCGTCCGTCTGGAGCACGAATTTCTTTGAGAAATCCGGGCATGCCAACACCGGGTCTGCTGTCAGCCGACTTTTTACGTCCTCGAACGCTTGTTGCTGTTCTGTTCACCATTCCCACTTCGCCTTCTTCTTCAGCAAAGTGCTGAGGGGCTGCACCAACGTGGCGAATCCCTTTACGAAACGCCTGTACCAGGAGGCCCACTCGTACCACTCGCTGCCGGCTACAACTCCTTAATGGCAGATGCCGTCTCCCGTCACCAAATGCCCCAGGTATCGTAGTTCCTTCTTAAAAAATTGACACTTGTCCACGTTTAGGCGCAAGTTTGCATTTTTCAACCGTCGAAAAACTTCTTCGACGTTGCGCTTGTGCTTCTCCTCGGTACGGCCGATGACAATGATGTCGTCTTGGTACGCGAACGCGTGTGGCATCATCTCGGGGCCTATCACCTGGTCCAATGCCCTCTGGAACGTAGCCGAGGCTGAGTGGAGTCCGAATGGCATCACCTTCCACTGGAACATCCCTTTGCCAGGCACCGTGAACGCGGTGAACTTCCTGCTGCCTTCCTCCAGTGGTATCTGCCAATAACCGTCCTTTAAGTCTAAGCTACTGATGAACCGTGCCTCCCTGAGCTGGTCCAAAATATAGTCTATTCTTGGCATGGGGGTACGCATTCTTGATGGACTTCGCGTTTATCTGTCTGAAGTCCACGCATAATCTCCACCTTCCCGTCTTCTTTTTGACCATCACGATGGGTGAACTGTACGGACTCTTCGATGGCTCAATGTACCCTCTTTCCAGCAGCTCGTCAACCTGTTGGTTGATTTCGGCTGCATCTTGGGATTTTGGGGTAGTAACGCTGTTTGTGTGATCGTGTGTGTAGCTTATGTTCGACACTCCCTTCAGTTCTCGGAACTCTTCCAACTCCTTTGGCAGGAAGTTTTCGACCGATCCCTCCTACGCTCGCGTTCCGTCGGATGCGGGCTCGACGGACCCTCCAGTGTCCGCTACCACCGCACTGACAACTTCTCCTCCAACCGCCCCTGGCGGTGGCCTCTCGCAGGGATCACAACCCAGGACAAGCGCATCAATTACTCCGGGCAACACGAGAAGCGGGATTGTAACGATCTTGTCCCCGATCTCCACCTCGATCTGGGAATTGATTTCCGGCGGCGCCTCGTCAGCCAGCCGCATCAGCTTCCTCGTCTCTTTCTGGTGCCTCTCTTCCCTGCTTGTCGCCCCGGTATCGACCGTTGCTTTCCAGTTGCCCGCGATCCTCACCACCGCCGACAG
>NW_020825418.1:0-50715 GCF_003286085.1 Drosophila persimilis | reverse complement strand
TGTAAAATGTCCATCATCAAAAATACTCTATATGGATACAGATTCATTTATTATATCATCAGAAGAAGATTTTTATGATTTAATTAAATTCAATCCTAATCGCTTTGATACATCCAATTACCTAGCCTCAAACAGATTCGGTATCAATCTCGCTAATAACAAAGAGCTTGGATTAATGAAAGACGAAAATGCAGGAAAAATAATGACGTCGTTTGCAGGATTAAAAGCGAAAGCATACTCATATTTAATTGCTAAAGATGATAACACTGACTATAACGTAAAAAAGGTTAAAGGCGTAAAAAAGTCAGTAGTTAAACGATTAACTCATACTCATTATATTGAATGCATTAAACATAAAAAAACTTATTATGGACAACAGAGAGTTATTAGAAGTAGAGGTCATAAAATTTATACTGAAATTGTAAATAAGATAAGTCTAAATTATAAGGATGACAAAAGATTTATATTACCTGATAATATTTCAACATTAGCTCATAATCACTATGAAATTAAAAATATTTTAGGTGCTAGTAATAATACACAAAATATGATATAAGTAAATTTAACATTATATTATTATTATTATACCCGATACTCAAAATGAGTATTGGGGTATATTATATTTGTGGTAAAAGTGGATGTGTGTAACGTCCAGAAGGAATCGTTTCCGACCCCATAAAGTATATATATTCTTGATCAGCATCAATAGCCGAGTCGATTGAGCCATGTCTGTCTGTCCGTCCGTCCGTCTGTCCGTCTGTCCGTCCGTCCGTCTGTCCGTCTGTCCGTCCCCTTCAGCGCCTAATGCTCAAAGACTATAAGAGCTAGAGCAACGATGTTTTGGATCCAGACTTCTGTGATATGTCACTGCTCCAAAAATATTTCAAAACTTTGCCCCGCCCACTTCCGCCCCCACAAAGGGCGAAAATCTGTGGCATTCACAATTTTAAAGATACGAGAAAACCAAAAACGCAGAATCGTAGAGAATGACCATATCTTTTAGACTGCGGAATCTGAATTGGATCGTATTATTATTATAGCCAGCATCAAGAAAACAATTTCATTTTTTCTCGCCCTGTCTCTCTCTAACACACACGTAGCATAGGCGGCTTTCCTTAGAGTAAAACATTAGCGCCTAGATCTCAGAGACTATAAAAGCTAGAGCAACCAAATTTGGTATCCACACTCCTAATATATCGGACCGAGACGAGTTTGTTTCAAAATTTCGCCACACCCCCTTCCGCCCCCGCAAAGAATGCAAATATGGGGATATTCACAAATCTCAGAGACTATTAAAGCTAGAGTAACCAAATTTGGTATCCGCACTTCTGTTAGATCTCACTATAAAACGTATATCTCAAAATTTCGCCCCACCCCCTTACGCCCACACAAAGGACGAAAATCTGTTGCATCCACAATATTGCAGATTTGAGAAAACTAAAAACGCAGAATCATAGATAATGACCATATCTATTAGATTGCTGAATCTGGATCAGATCAGATCATTTTTATAGCCAAAAGGAACAAATCAATTTGCAGTGGCTACGCTGCTGATTTTCTGTCTCTCTCGCACGCACTCTTTGTGGTGTCGCTTAATATTAGCGGCGTCTGCCGGAGGAGAGCCATACTGACTTAGTATCGGGTATAACTGTAGAGTTGCGGTGTCCGCAGCAACTCACAACGTTCCCCCTCGTTTTTAATTTGTGTATAATTAAAACTATATTTCAATGTAAAAAATACACAAAAATAAATTAAATCTGATAAATATTTTGCGTGCTTAATTATTTTAATATACTCTTTTTATCTATCCATGAATTGTGTGTTTCATCAAAACCTAACCATTTAACAAAAACTTGTTCTTTTTTCCTTCTAAGTATTTTTTCCACTAAGAAAGCATTTTCATCTTTAACTTTTTGGAGTTCTTGATCATAAAATGAGCCTTTGATCATTTCCCCCTTATAGTCCTCCAGCTCATATGTTACAGGATTAGTAGACTTTACTTTTAAAATTTTAAAAACTTCGGATGTCCAGTTTGGATCATAGCCCTTTGTAAAAATACCTTTATATTTACTTATTCTAACAGGATCACCAATGGAAAACTTGTGTTTAGGAAATACCTTACAAATATTATAAGCTGTTTTCAAAATAAACTCTTCATTTTGTTTGTTTACATCTATAGGCCTCATTTTTATAGTACGGTGATATGAATTATTATAATCTTTTAGTAAGTCATGCAAGATATAAATCCACGTATGATTACCCTGCATACTAAAGATTTTCCACATACGATTTTTTAATGTTTTATTAAAACGTTCATGGTTAATGGTTAAAACGTAATGGTTAATGTTATTCTTTTTCATTAACTCTCCGAAGGCTACATTAAAAAACTCCTTTCCTTGATCAGATTGAATATTTTTAGGTTTATGTTTAGATATTTTTAATATTTTCTTCAATGCTGATAAAACATCTAAAGCTGTTTTAGACTTAACGGGAACTGCATATGCAAACTTCGAGAACGTGTCAATTACTGTCAGCAAGTACCTATATCCTTTGTTTTCCTTATAAAAGGGTATCATTTCAACTAAATCGATTTGCCACGTGTCATTAATTCCCTTTTGTACGAATTTACGACGAATAAAATTTCTTCTAGCAGGCTTATGTATTTCATTAACAACTTGTTGCTTACTCATTTTTAATATAATTTTTTATTTTCTATTGTTATGTTGGGATGATTGCTTATTTAAAAGTGTTTGCTTATACTCAAGAACGTCGCGTTTTATTTGATTACACATTTTTTTGGAAATTTCAAAGCATAAACGGGTTAAATCTATTTGCACATTTCTATCATAAGTACCGTCTAAATCAGCTAGTTGAACATCAAATTTTTGTAAGGCTGCACACTTAGGAATAATATTATTATAGTAGAGGTATATAATTTGTTGCTTAAGTATCGTATTCCAACATAAAAATGTGGTAAAAAAAATGCCTAATCTTAAAAACGATCTCCAGGACTCACTATCAAATTCAATTTTATTTCCAAACTGATTTATTATAAACACATACTGCTTATCTGATTTTCGAAATCTAAAATTACACTTAATTGTGGGTAATAATGGATGGTCTATAATTGTATCAGGCATCAAAAAATCATACTGATCAAGTTTCAATTGGATATACTCTTTGTATGTAACCAATTGCATCCATTCATCTTTATCTAAACCGACGAAATTGTTTTTGCTTTGCTGCATCCATATCATTGGAGTGAATTTTCTTGTAGTTGAAAAACCGCATTTAAGTTTTAAATTATGTACTACATAATATTCGAGACCGAAAATGACTTCGTGATCCTGCTTCTTTCTAGTGGACCTAATTCTTTTTGATTGAAGCGTGTCCATTTGGGTTGAATGCTTTTGTAAAACTAAGAACTCTTACTAAATTGGGCTGTATATAAAGGAGATAGGCATCAACAACTCATTCAGTTTCTTACAAAATCTCAAACCAACATGAACACAATCGACAGGAATTCAAGCGTTATAGTTGATTTTCAATATGTCTTTGGAAATAATAAACAACTTTTTATTAAGGAATTGGCGTTTATGCAAACCGGAACAGTAACACCAAACTTCTTTCATTTCAAACCACCATATCATCTGAATGAATTGGATAATGAAATGATTAAACAACAAAATATTAATCGTCAAACCATAAATGGATTGGAATGGTCAGATGGTGAAATATCATATTTAAGTTTAGGTGAAATACTTTCACCACTAAATAGATTTAGCACCGTTATTGTACGTGGTGAAATTAAAAAAAAAGTTTTTATCTAAGTATTTAACAAATAATATTATTGATATCGATATTGGAAAAAGTCTCACATTTTATGTTCTATGTTTAGATTTTCAGTTTATATTCAGCACTTGTAGTAACTAGTTGTTTAAAATGGATTCATTTAAGCGTTTGTTTGAAAAGGATCCTCACAAAAGCGGATACACACAAGTTGTTTATTGTAATTATTGCGGCTCTGATACTCACTTAGAAAAAAACTGCCCCAAAAAGCGCGATCAGGAGACGCGTAATTAGAATATCTTAGATGTTAGAAAACATTTATAAAATATTAATAAATAAAACATAGCCCAAAAATGTTTAAGCAATTTATACATCCTTTTACAATGCTTATTTGCGGTCCTTCAGGATCTGGTAAGACAACGTTTTTAGAAAATTTAATAAACAAAAGGAATGATTTGCTGAGCATTTCAATTAATCGAATAATTTGGTGTTATGGAGAGGAGCATGCTAAGCCAAATTTTAATACCATCGAATACTATAAAGGAGTTCCCGAAACAATTGAAAATGAAAATCATGAGCCTATTCTTTTAATACTAGATGACTTAATGATGGGTGCATTTAATAAAAATGTCTGTGAGCTATTTACAAAAGGATCACACCACAGGAATTCATCCGTAATAGTGGTTACACAAAATATATTTCATAAATCATCACATACTCGAGATATTTCACTAAACACAAAATACATCGTTGCGTTCAAAAATCCTAGGGATAAGCTACAATTTCAATGCTTAGCAAGACAAATTTATCCTGAAAATTCTCAGGAGCTCTTCAGAATATATAAGGAGGTGATAGATGAACCACATGGTTATTTACTTATTGATCTTACTCAGGGAATAAATGATCTCCTTAGATTTCGTACACATATTTTTAATTCTGAGTATACAGTTTGCTTTTCAGATGAAAATGGTTTACAAAAAGAATCTAAATCGACTGAAAGCGAACAAACATTTATTGTATGTGCTCAAAAGGGCAAATAATAAACTTCGAAATGCAATTATAAGTAATTGTGACATTGAGTTAGTAAAAGCATTAGTGGAGATAGTGTTGAATACTCTGCGAGGAAATCATAAGATATCAAAAAAGCAACTATATGCTCTAAAAAAGTATAAAAATGCATTACGTCTTATTTCATGTCCAAAACGGTCAATAAATTCTAAGAGAAAAGCTCTCATCCAAAAAGGAGGATTTTTACCTGTTTTAATAAGTTCATTGCTTTCGGGGATTTTTGGAAAAATATTGAACAATGCTTAAAAATAAGCATCAATTAACCAAAGTTATTTTAATGCATCCGAATGCATATCAAAAATTGGTAAATAATGCCCAGAAAAACGATTTAATAAATATAACGTTTTTGCCTATTTTAAATGATAAAAAAACTAGCGACTTTAATAAATGGATTAAAATACGTCAAGAATTGTGTTACTATCAAAATAAAAAAAGAAATAAGACAATGGATATACGAACTACGCAGAACAAACGACTTTCATCACCTCAAAGCATTGGAATACAAACACAAGACGAGTCAGTTTGGTTAGATGTAAAACCTAACACTTCCATTCTTAACAATAAAAATAATGAGTCCTCAAAAAAGGAACTCTCTATCACAAATGAGTTCTCTGATTTACCTAACGACATCGATGATGAAGATTTTCTGACCGAAAAATCTTTCAACTCAAAACCTAATAAGCGTAAAGTTGAGGATACTTCATTTTTAGACACTCAAGCATCAAAAAAATCAGCATTGACTAAAGTGAAGCTTACTGATAAACAGCGAAAGCTAAGAGTAAAACTTAAGAGGTATAAAAGTGAATCAAATCCATTTCAAGACTTGAAATACGTAAGTGGACGAGAAAAGTTGATGAGGGCTGTTAGAAACAGTAAGGCCGTGCAAATTGGAAAGAACAAAATTAATTGGTTATCCTATAATTAATAAACTGCAAAGAACGTAGAACTAAAAATGGTAAATGTAACAGAGTTTTTCGTGACATTACTTAGTAATGATTCGTTAAATGTATATCATGATAACGTTAAGTGTGCATTTACAAACATTGTAAATATTCCTGAAAACATGAACGATGACTGGGAAGTAGGAATTACAGACTTATATCTAAATAAATGTATAAAAAGCAGGCCTGAGAATACCTCAATCGCATCTGAAGAAACAACAGAATTCGTTATTAGCTTAGTAAATGGAGAAACATTTCGATATGAAAATGAGTCAATAGAGTCTGAACAGTTTCAAAATGGTTTGATTTTTGTTTACACTGACATTATCAAACCAAGATGTGTTGGAAATAAAAGACCTCGATGTCTTCGAGTATTACATTATAATGGAAAAGAGCAACTTATACAATTCAACAATATTGAATATTATCCCATTGAAATATGGTCTCCAAAAGAAATTTCGATCTTAATTACCGATTCCAAAGGGTATAAAGTACCATTTGAATCTTCAGCAATTCCAATTTTTGTTACCCTTCACTTTAAAAAACGAAAAGAAATGCTATAAATAATACTGTGTGAGGAACCAGGGTTCCCACAGGCCGAGTGCGACCAAAGGCACAGTCGGATAAAAGCTGACGGCCGGCCGGATAAGGCGAAGGTCAGGCCAGATGCCCCCGGTTATCCGGACGCGGCGAAGAGGCCAAGGGCCTCGAGAGGGGAAGTGCCCTGCTCTCGGAGAGAGAGACACAAGAGAGGCAAAGGAAACGGCGGGATCGGGCCAGCAGTAATTTGGCGCATGACCAAATAAGGGCACGGGATCACGCCGCCGGCCAGGCCCCGTTACGAAGGCCGTGGAAACCAGGAGACGGCGATGGAAAACTACCGACGCCGAGCCGGGGCCTGGCAAGGGGCTATAAAAGGAGGCGGCGGCGTCAAAGCGGGGCTCTTTTCACGCAGATAAGTAAGCGCGCGCGCACGTTGAGACCCGGTCGAAACGCAAGAGTGATACTCGGTACGAAACAAAGAAGTGTAGTGAAGTGTAGCAGCAGGCAGACAGGCCCCGCCTGCCCCCCCAGAGTAAGTCTAAATTAAGTGAAGATCCCCGTACGCCGGTGGAAGCTAGGAGGGGAGTGCGAGACGTGGAGTGCGGATTCGAGTGGCGGAGGTCAACTTGCCCCAATCAATAGCCTCGACGCTGCCACACCCGACGAGAGCCCCCGCGTGGTGGAGATCGGTAGTTAAGAGAAACTGTAACACCTAGCCCTAAGTCCTAATAGAATTGCGAATAAAGCGAAATTCAAATACAAAAAAAAGGAAAGTCTTATCATTTGTCGTTGGGGGCAACAATAAAAATACGTTGCTGCGAATCTGCCGACCGCTGAGCAAGCCCAGCAAACTCAAGCGGGCCCAAAAAGCAGGTTCGTTACAACTGGCGCCCAACGTGGGGCCTACAACGACAAATAATAGGACAAAGGGAGGGAGAGTATAGACAAGAGAATGGGGAAGGGACAATGGATCCATCGGTTGAGAAAGGAGGAGCTTGTCCAATGCGGCCACGCCTTCGGCGTGCGGTTGGAGGGTACCGTGGACGAAATGAGAAGAACCTTTAAGGAATGGATGAGGGAACACGAGGATGAGGCAGAGTGGGCCGATCTGATAGAGGTGTGGGAGTGCCGGGCGAACAGGTCCTCGCCAACACCCCGGGCGGACGATAAACAAGCCGCGTACGAGCACCTGGCGCCCCCGCCCGGCGCAGCCGCGGCTGCGCTGTGGAGGTCCCCAGTCGATATACAAAGAGAGTTGATAGCGAGTCTTTCAGTGCCCATACCGGAACGCTCACACACAGGAACGCCTAGCAGGCCCCGTCACCCAGGAAGGGATCGAAGCCGAGAAGCCGAGAGGGAGAGAGTCGAACCAGCCACCACACGGCCAGCACACCTGGACTACGCTAGAGTGGCGAAACAGGTGAGAGAGTGGTCGTTCCGGTTCGACGGTACGACGAAGCCTCTCGAGTTCTTGGAGCAGGTCGAGTGGTCCGCCGAGACATACGGTCTGGATCCGGATCTGATCCCCAGGGCGATGCCGGAGCTGCTAAAAGGGCGGGCGTTGATGTGGTTCGTGGCGAACAATCGGCAGTGGAGAACGTGGAAAGAGTTCTCTTCCAGCTTCCAGGCTTACTTTCTGCCTCGGGGATACTTTGAGAAGTTGCTGCAGGAAGTGAGGATGCGGAAACAGAAGTGGGGCGAACCGTTCAAAGAATACATGGTAGAGATGCAGACACTTATGCGACCCCTGAAATGTCCCCAAGAGGAGCAAACGGAGTTGATTCGGGAGAACAGCATGCCCGACTTGAGAGCGTATATGAGACCACACCGGTGCAAGGATCTCGACACCATGATGGAACTGGCAGACGAGTTCGAGGCGCTGGAAAGGGACCGCATAGAGTTCCAACGGGAGAATCCCACCGTGAAAGCCCGGGCAGCGAATCCCTTCCACAAGCCGGCCGACACGACGGCATGTCGACGATGCAAAGACGGCCCGCTGGAGGAGGCAGCACGGGAGGAAAGGGGAGCGCATGGCCGCTTGCCGACACCGACCAACGGCAATATCGAGGACGGATATGTCAAGAATCCGGCCCAGGCGTGCCGAAGGTGTGGGAGCGCGGATCATTGGAGCCGGGAGTGCAACGGTCGACCGCTCACCTACTGCTGGAGATGCGGAAAAGTGGGCATCTCGGCGTGGCAGTGCTGCAGGAAGACGGGAAACGCCCCGCGACCCACGCCGCGGAGGGCCGTGCCAGGGTCGCAAGAAACGGTCCCTCAAGCCTAGTCGGCAGGCTGATCTGCGAGGAGGAGCAGTTATCCGCAGTAGTGGAGGTCGCGGGCGTGGAGCTGCAAGCCACGGTGGATACAGGAGCCACCAGCAGTTTCGTGAGCCGCGAGCTGGCGGACCGACTGAAGGGTGAAGGCCGGGAGGTGGCGGCAAGGAAAAGGGTGAGGTTGGCAGATGGCCATAGCCAGGAGATCACACACCAGATCGAGACGAAGGTAGGCTTTGGGAACAAGGAGATCCCAATGGTGCTACTCGTATTGCCGGGTGTGATCGACGAGTTAGTGTTGGGATGGGATTTCCTCCGCGCGGTCGGGGCAGTGGTGACCTGTGCAGGACACAGGGTGGTGATCCCTGCCCAAGATCGGGAACGAGGAGGACAGGAGGAAAGACTGTCAGTGGCGAAGGCCGAAGCTGGAGAGACAGGACCGGAATACGCCAACAAGACGGACACGACCCTAAGAACGACCGCCCGAGAGGTGGCGGAAAGCACAAACGGGAATGAGGGGGCGAGGGAAGAGCCAGTGGAGGACTTCTTGGCCCGAGAGTTGGAGGCGTTTGCCAAGATCGAGGGGGTGTCTAATGTGGCGGTGCATACAATCACCATGAGTGACCCGCAACCGATTAAACAAAGGTATTACCCAAAGAACCCCAAAATGCAGGCCGAGATTAACCAGAAAGTGGACGAACTGTTAGAAAAGGGATGCATAGAGCCGTCAAAGAGCCCCTACAGTTCGCCTGCGTGGACTTTCGTCAAGTGAACGCGAGATCAGTAAAGGACGCATACCCAATGCCCAGGATCGATTACATACTCGATCAGCTGCGGGAAGCAAAGTTCATAAGTAGCCTGGATCTGAAGGATGGATATTGGCAGATCCCCCTGGCCGAGAGCAGCCGGCCGATCACGGCGTTCACGGTGCCCGGCAAGGGGCTATACCAATGGAAGGTGATGCCGTTTGGGTTACACTCCGCGTCGGCCACCTTTCAACGGGCATTAGACCAAGTGATAGGGCCCGAGATGATGCCGCACGCATTCGCGTACCAGGATGACATAGTGGTCATCGGGCGAACAGAAGAAGAACACCGAAGAAACCTGAAAGAGGTGTTTCGACGGCTCCGCTTGGCCAACCTGCGGCTGAATGCGGACAAGTGCGAATTCTTCAGGAAAGAGCTGCGGTATCTGGGCCACAAGGTAACCGGCGAAGGGATATGTACGGACCCCGAGAAAGTCGCAGCCATCGCCGAACTGAAGCCGCCGACCAATGTCAAGGAGCTAAGGCAGTACTTGGGAGTGGCCTCGTGGTACCGGAGGTTCGTGCCCGACTTCGCCACCCTAGTGCAGCCTCTCACCGGGCTCCTCAAGAAGAAGACAGAATGGGTCTGGACCTGGGAACGGCAGGAAGCGTTCGAGGAGGTGAAGAGAAGGCTAGTGGCGGACCCCGTGCTGGCGTGCCCCGACTTCTCGAAGAAATTCATCCTGCAGACAGACGCCAGTGATTATGGGCTGGGCGCGATTCTCACTCAGGAGACGGAAAGGGGAGAGCGGGTAATATCGTATGCTAGCAGGACGCTAAACGGACCCGAAAGGAACTATTCGGCGACGGAGAAAGAATGTCTGGCCATTGTGTGGGCCATACGCCGGTTGAGGCCATACTTGGAAGGGTATCGCTTCAAGGTGGTCACGGACCACATGGCTCTGAAATGGTTAAATAGCATAGAGAGTCCGTCGGGAAGAGTGGCGAGATGGGCATTAGAGTTGCAGCAGTACGACTTTGAAATCGCATACAGGAAAGGACAGCTCAACGTGGTAGCCGACGCACTCTCCCGACAGCCGGTGGAGGAGCGAGGCCGTCGAATAAGAAATGTGGAGGGAACACCGCCAGTGGGCGAGCCGCCCTGCAAGTGGTTAGAAGGCATGGCAGAGAAGGTCAGGAAAGAAGCCCCAAAGTACCCCGACTATGTGGAGAAGGGGGGGAACCTGTACCGGCACATTCCGCACCGGGCCGGGAGCGAAGAAGTCGCCTCGTGGAAGTTATGTGTGCCGAAATATGCCCGAGAAAGGGTTTTAAAGGAGAGCCACGATAACCCGGAGGCAGGCCACGCCGGCGGAAGGAGAACCGCGGCACGGGTGGCGGCAAGGTATTACTGGCCGGGGATGTACAGAGACGTGAGGGCCTACGTGCGAAAGTGCGAACTATGCCTGCGTTTTAAGCCAAGTCAGCTACAAGCGGCAGGGGAGATGTTGACACAGGTACCGGAAGAACCATGGGCAACGGTATGCGCGGACTTCGTGGGTCCGCTGCCGAGATCGAAGCATGGGAACTCGATGCTGCTGGTGCTAGTGGATCGATTCTCAAAATGGACCGAGTTGGTGCCGCTGAGGAAGGCCACAGCCGAGGCACTAATAAAGGCCTGTCGAGAACGCATAATAGCCCGGTTTGGGGCACCCAAAGTCTTCATTACGGACAATGGGGTGCAGTTTGCGGGCAGGGCATTTAAACGATTTCTGGAGCAGCTAGGAGTCCGCCACCAGTTCACGGCGCCATACACGCCGCAAGAAAACCCGACAGAGCGAACAAACAGAACAATAAAGACCATGATCGCTCAGTTCACCGAGGGCGATCAAAGGTGTTGGGACGAAAAGTGGCCGGAGCTAATGCTGGCCATGAATTCGGGAGTGTCGGATGCAACTGGATATTCACCGGCGTTCGTGGTGCAAGGAAGGGAACCACGGCTGCCAAAGGCCCTATATGACGAGGAGACGGTAGGCACGGGGCAGGGCACAGAGACGCCGGATGAAAATGCGAAGAAGTTAAAAGAGCTGTTTCAGTTGGTACGACGAAACTTGGAAAGGGCAGCCCAGGATCAGGCCAGGCACTACAACCTGAGAAGAAGACCGTGGAGACCCAAAGTGGGAGAAATCGTATGGGCCAAACAGCACCACCTGTCCAATGCGGCGGAGGGATTCGCCGCGAAGCTGGCACCAAGGTACGATGGGCCATACCAGATAGAGGACTTTATATCCCCCGTTATCTGCCACCTAAGAAAGGAGGGCGACAGGAAGAAGAGAACGGCCCACATACGGGACCTGAAACCCCAGCCCGAGGAGCGAGAGACGCAGGGGTGAGGGGGGAATGGATAGAAGGGGTCACCCTAAAAGGGTCACGCAGGACCAGGAACGGTAGGGTGCCACGCAGGACACGGGGTAGGGTGCCACGCAGGACACGGGGAGGGGTGCCACGCAGGACACGGGGAAGGGTGCCGCGCAGGACACGCACGAGACTCGTCAGCACGCAGGGTGACGGACTGGTGCACTTAGAGACGGGGGAAGGATGCCGCGCAGGACACGCACGAGACTCGTCAGCACGCAGGGTGACGGAATGGCGCACTCAGATTTAATAAAAAAAAAAAAAGGAGAAGGAGCAGGAAAGCTGTGGTTGGAACGATCTGGAAAAAAAAGAGTGAGAATTAGTAGGAGTAAAGAAAATTAATGCGAGAAGAGGAAAAACTCAGCAAACCTGAACAGGAAACGCGTCCCCAAAGCTGGGAGGCGAATCCGGGGTCGGGGAGGGTGATCTCAGGCAGCGGATGACCAAGGGAAACCCAGGGGCCAGGCTCACGCCTCAACGCGGCCTCACAGGGCAACTACGAGCGTCGGGCCGGAACGACGGGTGCCGCTCATGCGTGGTCTACCGGGCGAGGAGTCGGATGACCCTCGGGTCCGAGCCACTGTGTGAGGGAGACGCCGGTCAAAAGAGTCCGGCCGGGGGCGCGTAGTAGTTGCCCTGGGATGTGAGCCAAAGATTCCAGCCCGGGCGGAGGGTCGAAGGACCCGTTGTTCACGAGCGGAATCGCGGCAAGCGACCCGCAGTGAGGGCAGAGGGCGAGCTGGAAAGGGAGAAAGGGTTAAGTAAAAGTCATCCGGGTCGGGAGAACTCACCCAGGCCAAGGAGGGTCCAATCAGCACGGGATGAAGAACAGGTCGACGGTAGCAGGGAAGTAAATTGTAATTAAAATAAAAGGAGAAATACACGTGAGCACAAATGGGAAGGGGGTGGGTCCATCAAAGATGGAACACAACAGTATCCAAAAAAAAAGACAAGGCGAAGTCGGATAGAGAGCGGAGAGCGCGTCGGTACTCACCCAACCAGGGGAAAGATGCCGTTAGAGAGCGCGGCCTGTAGAGAGAGGCCATGAGCACACGCGTAACAACCGTTAGAACCAGGCAAGAGAGACCGAAACCCGACGCACCGGCACCGTTAGAGGGAACGACTGGTAATGCAACGCGGGTATATATGCGGGTGGAACACGGAACAGCGAGCACTTGAAGGTAATTATCACCAAGGAGAAACCGCAGCAAAAAAAAAAAAGAAAAAAAAAATGGAGACGAAACGGCTCACCCACGAGGATAGGAAGAAGAAGATGGAGGATCTGAGGGCGTTCTTGGAGGAGCAGCAGGCGATAGTGGGGGAGGGGGGCTACCGCGCCAAGGCTTCTCGTCAGCGACGGGCGTCCGTGCTCTCGCGTGGCGACGAGGAGGATTGGTGCGATGGCTCCCAGTTCCTCCAGCTGTTGGCCTCGCCGTTAGTATCGCCGGCGCCGTCGGGCCACGACTCCGTGTCACCGACGGTATCCTCGGACGAGGGGGCCGGGGAGAGCGACGACGACGTCATTTGCATCGACGGTCCACGCGCCCCAACCGCCCAAGAAAAGGCCAGAGTAAGAAGGCCGCTGACCCCGCGCGACCGGGGCGAGGCGTTAAAACGGAAACGGGGGCGGTCGAGCGCCCAACACTGAAGAGGCAGGCCTCCTGCCCGGAGCCCCAGGCAAGACCCAAGCGGCCGGCCCTGCAGCGGCAGAGCTCAGCACCGGCAGCCACGGGCCACTGGAAGGCGATCCCGCGGGAGGAGTGGCCGGCGGCAGTGAGCCGCGCACAGGCCCAGATACGCCTCGTGGGTAGACGTGTAAAAAAATTGGTAAGCGAGCGAGGTACGCGTTACCGCATCGCCATGTCGGCCACGCGCACGGAGGTATTCAGAGAGCAAAAATAAAGGAAGACGGAGAAGAGAAGAAAAAGGGGGGGGGGGGGGGGGGGGGCAGCAGAAACACAAAAAAAAAAAAAGGGCAGAACACGCGGGAGAATATGAATAAAGAAAAAAAACAAAGAAAAGAAGAAAACGGAATATCGACTAGGGGGGGAAGTATCGAGTGGATCGCAGAAGCGCCCCTACACCTTATCGATAGGCGGGAGTCGGCGCCAGCCAGAAAAGTGCAAGGGCTGACAGCGCCCCCGAGCCAAGGCGCCAGAGGGCGCCAGAACGCCGGCGATCCCAGGTACAACAATCCCAGGTTGCGCGCAACTTCGGGCCGTTTGAATGAGGAAAGCCCACCCCATCCCGAGATCGCGGAAAACGGAAGTATTCCGCTACGGGAAGAAAGAGGGGGGTGTGAGGAACCAGGGTTCCCACAGGCCGAGTGCGACCAAAGGCACAGTCGGATAAAAGCTGACGGCCGGCCGGATAAGGCGAAGGTCAGGCCAGATGCCCCCGGTTATCCGCGGCGAAGAGGCCAAGGGCCTCGAGAGGGGAAGTGCCCTGCTCTCGGAGAGAGAGACACAAGAGAGGCAAAGGAAACGGCGGGATCGGGCCAGCAGTAATTTGGCGCATGACCAAATAAGGGCACGGGATCACGCCGCCGGCCAGGCCCCGTTACGAAGGCCGTGGAAACCAGGAGACGGCGATGGAAAACTACCGACGCCGAGCCGGGGCCTGGCAAGGGGCTATAAAAGGAGGCGGCGGCGTCAAAGCGGGGCTCTTTTCACGCAGATAAGTAAGCGCGCGCGCACGTTGAGACCCGGTCGAAACGCAAGAGTGATACTCGGTACGAAACAAAGAAGTGTAGTGAAGTGTAGCAGCAGGCAGACAGGCCCCGCCTGCCCCCCCAGAGTAAGTCTAAATTAAGTGAAGATCCCCGTACGCCGGTGGAAGCTAGGAGGGGAGTGCGAGACGTGGAGTGCGGATTCGAGTGGCGGACCAAAGCAATAGCGGAGGTCAACTTGCCCCAATCAATAGCCTCGACGCTGCCACACCCGACGAGAGCCCCCGCGTGGTGGAGATCGGTAGTTAAGAGAAACTGTAACACCTAGCCCTAAGTCCTAATAGAATTGCGAATAAAGCGAAATTCAAATACAAAAAAAAGGAAAGTCTTATCATTTGTCGTTGGGGGCAACAATAAAAATACGTTGCTGCGAATCTGCCGACCGCTGAGCAAGCCCAGCAAACTCAAGCGGGCCCAAAAAGCAGGTTCGTTACAACTGTAAAGATGGAAATTTATTCAGAGTAGAAATAACCATCATGACGAAATCTTATCAACAATATTATTTAAATTAGTGTGGAGGAGGGTTGAATCATATAGGAAGTCTTTATGTTTCACCCAGAGTTATCCAACAAGGTAGAGGAATTGGGAACTTTTTAGTGGTCTTTTTAATTACATAAAACCACTATTCCTTTCGGGGATAAACGCTATTAAAAACCAAGCTACTGAGACTGGAAAGGCAGTAATAAATGAGTTTGGTCGAAAACCTTTAAGAACTATTATCCAAGAACAAAGTAAAATTGCTTTGCAAAACCTGTCAAATAAAGCCATTAATAAGTTAACCCGATTCCAGAATGGGGCAGGTAAAAAGAATAAAAAGAGAAGGTCTAGGAAAAAACTATCTCATTTATCATCTAAAGAAGGAAGCAAACATACGCAGTCGAGAACCAAAAAAAAAAAATCAACAAAGAAATTAACTATAAGAGACATTTTTTCTAAATCAAAATGACCACCCATATTGAATGTATGAAAAGCGAATTGGATCTCTTTGAGCCACATCCTACACAAAGCTCTATTCTGAGAACAGAAGAAGTTTCATATAACCCCATAGCTTCGTTGGACAGTGCTTCTTCAATTGAATTCGTTTGCTTAGGAAATGGGGAAACATATCGAGACCTATCAAGTGTTTACTTAAGACTTGTTGTGCAACTAAGAAAAAGTGATAATACCAACATTGAAGGAAACGATGTTGGAGTAGTGAATAATATTTTGCATTCAATGTTTAGAAGTTCGTCCGTATATTTAAATAATATTTTGGTTTCTCAGAGTGATAATAACTATCATTATAGATCGTATTTGCAAACGATTTTAAACTATGGCAGTGATGCCAGTGAAAGTCACTTAGCCACTCAAGGTTATTATCCTAATTATGGTAAATTATTATCTGGTAGATACGTTAACACCGATGGATCCATTATGCTCAAAAATATTTTTCAAAACAGTAATAAGGTTGAACTATTCGGAAAAGTTCATGGAGATATATTTAATCAACCAAACCTGCTTATAAATAATGTAGATTTGAGGATTACTTTTAACATTGAAAAAACAGCATTTTATTTAATGGAATCTGAAACTGAATCAAATCTTAAAATATTGGAGGCCCAACTATTCATGAACCACATAACTATTAATCCGAACATTTTATTGGCTCATCATCATGTTTTACAAACTAAAAATGCCATTTATCCATACAGCAAAGTTCAAGTAAAATCATTTACAATATATCCAGGAAATAATACATTATCAATTGACAATGCAGTTATTGGACAGCTTCCCAATTTTTTGGTTTTTTGCATGGTAAAAAACAAATCATATTCTGGAAATCGGGCATTAAACCCCTTCCATTTTGAACATTTTAAAATTCAACGCTTTAATCTATTGGTTAATGGAGTACAAGTACCATCGCAGGCACTTGAGTTTGATTTCTCGAACTCTGAAAATGCTCAAAGCTCTAGAGGATATAATATGCTATTCAGATCAAGTGGAATAAAACATTATGATCGAGGCTTACAAATTACAAAGGAAATGTTTGATAAAAATAGTTTTATATTAGTATTTGACCTAACAGCAGACCATCACAATTCAACTGTATGCTCAAATTTAATATCACAAGGAGCCATCCGAATTGAAGGACGATTTTCGGAGCCTCTTACAGAAGCAGTTACTTGTCTGGTATACTGTGAATATGACTCAATGATTGATATTGATAAACATAGAAATATTCGTGTACTATTGTAAAAATGGATACATTACAAATCGATAAGTTGCTTTCCAAGCATTCAAAAACAAAAAGAATTTTTAAAGGAGTTTATCCCTCTGATCAGCTGCCTCAAGTAATTTCGAAATATCCTGCTTTAATAATAGCAAACACAGATTCTTCAAGCTATTCAGGAACTCATTGGGTTGCTTTTTACTTTGAAAACAAATATTCAGCCGAATTTTTTGATTCATATGGTCAATATCCTCAAAATAAAGAATTTTTAAAAATATTAAGGAAAAATTCCATACAGTTTACATTTAATAAACAACCACTGCAAGGTTATTTTTCAAATACATGCGGTCATTACTGTATCCTATATGGAATATTTAAAAGCAGCAAAAAAACATTAAATTGTTTTTTAAAACAATTTAAGAAAAATGATTTTAACTATAATGATAAGTTAATAATAAAAATGTTTAAGAAAATTCGTTTAAAATAAAACACAATATTATTTCAGAGACATTTAAGATGTTTATTGAATTTTTGAGCTGGGATACATTCTTTTATTTAAGTTATAGTACTTTAACATTAGGTCTATAGCTTCTGCTTTCTTATTTGGTAGGGTATGACACAGGCATGTGTCTGGTCCGTCCGTTGCATCGTCATCACTCCAGGGGCATAGCTTATAATGAAAGCCAAACTTGGAGTACTGAAGCTCCTTTTCCTCCAGATCTTCCAAAATGCTCATCAAATTTTCAAGAATTTGTACGTGCTCCTCGAAGATCATCTCCTCGAATTGCATTAAAAAAAGTTTTATTTGTTTGGCATGCATCTTGCAGCTGACTTCTTGAATCTATTACTGATAATGTTTCAAAGAGCAGGACTCTTTATATCCACGTCTTTGCTATGTTTCCCTTATATTTTTCTTTACCCATGTATTGGAAATGATAAGTACTATATCTAGCCATCTCTTTTTTACATATGTGTGTATATTCTTAACCTTTTTCTTTATTTTTGTCTTTACATGTATAGTTGTCTCTTCTTCTCTTACATATATATAATGGGAACTCTTTATTTACTCTTTACATATAAATTGGAAATGGGCAGTGCTATATCTATTCATCTCTTTTCCTTTATATATAAGATGTGAGATTCCATGCTCCTTCAACATCTTAAAGGGTGTTTTTGTGGAAAATTTGGTCACATAACTTTTAGGTAAAAATATCCAAAGCGGTTCGTTGTCCTTATCAATTAAATAAAGGAATACTTTATTTCCAAATGATGTTTTTTTGATTTTACATCCATTGATCTTGTACTCAAATCCTATGCATAGGTCCTCAACCTTGGTGTATCCAACCGCCGGCTTTGTCTCGTTAAGTAATTCTAGGAAAGCCTAGGTATATATTTGATGAAGTGCTTATCATTTTCTATATAGAGATTTAAATATTCTTACATACCATTATAGTAATAGAAACTATTCAACCTACTAACGATTTTATACTAAATTATTTAAAAGATTGCATGATCTTTTATACTCTCATTAATTCAATTTTATACAAATGTGATCTGAGCAGATTGGTAGTTGAGTGATAATAAGTAAATGGTTTTAAAGCTGTAATGGCCAGATGTCTCAAGTCTGATTGGTGGTTGAGTAATAAGGGATAAATTATGGATACACTGCTGTATATATTGTTTCAAATATTATATTTACATTTTGGGTCTTATACAACCGTCAACATGAAAAAATTATATAAACAGAACAAAATGCATAGAATTTTTGTTCATATGCTGTTCACTTCCTATATAAGAACTGTAAGTTACTGAGATAGGTTAGTTCACTTTCACTTCGAAATGAGGACATTTCATTGCGAGTTGTGTTATTTAAAAACATCTTTTAGTTCCCGCAATGAACTGAAAAAACACACCTTAAAAATCCACAACTTTAGTTATTCAAAATCAAAATCATCATTTTATCGATGTTACTTATGTCCAGGAACTGAACTGTTTTGGTTGAGAATTGACTTCAATATGCATATTTTATTTAAGCATAACATGGAATTAAAGCGAAAAATATAATATTTATTTAAAAATGAAATAATCTGTGCGTTTTTAAATATAAATACCTTTACATAAATTTACCAACTAAGTATAAAATGATGTGAAAATTACTCAATAAATTCATTCAAAAGCATCAGTATTCTACCTGAAATCCACTTATTCTTTTTGTGTAATCCTCACGTGGAAGAAACCTGTTTCAAACGAATCCTATGATTCTCTTGTAATAAGAGGAAGTGAAATTCAACCAATCAAAAGTAAAACAGAAAACATTTAAAATAAATAGTGGTTAAATGTGTTATATTTATTATATATGTACATATGTATATATTATTTTTAGAAAAATACATAAAATATTCTTATTATATAATATTCGTATCATTAAAATTTCGCCTCAGCTAATTTTACCGCAGCATTTAAGTCATCATCATCTTCGTCCCGAAGTAGTTCCTGGAGTTGAGATCTTTTATCATCATCCTGATTATCTACTAAATCGAAAATGTTGTCATCATCCGGGAAAATGTATGCTGGATTATCATTATTAGACGTTGCATTCCTTGGGTCATCGTCGTCATCATCCCATTTAATGTCACTTAACCAGGTCAAGTTGCTCTCGAGATAGGTTTGAGTCTTAATCCCAAAAATCAAGGACAGGTCTACGGAGCTCGGCTGAGAGTCCAGATTTATGGTTGATTCCGGTTGGGAATCGATAAAAATGATTTCAAGGTCATCCATCGTTGTTGAAAGATTACTAGTTTATGTCCTAGCTGTTAGCTGTGAGTAGTTATTATATAGGCACTTTGCTATGGGACAGTGTTAGGTACACAAAGGAGGAATATAAATTATAGAGAAAGTAGAAAGGTTCAAGGGCATCGAAACCGTTTTTCAGGAAACACTTAAAAAATACCTCTAAACTATCACATTAGATTCATTGCAAAGGGATGACCTACCTGTTTGAGGGTTGTTTGAATCGCAACACGGGACCAATCGTAAGAACAGGTTCATTGACAGTAAGTGGGAGGAGAGAGAATATAAATGAGCGAAGGATCGATTTGAGAGGATTTTACATGGTTGAGAAACAGGATTAAGATCGAAGTTAGTTCACATTATCGCCGATAGGTGGCGCCACCAAGTAGTAAGGATACGGGACAGACGTATATTTACTCTAAGTAGCATTAATTAATTTTGATGTCTTCCTATTATAATTTTATTCTTTGTGTGCTCCTATATATATCTCCATTAATTTGTGTTCTCTTACCATTCAACCCTCTATACGGACATCTAGATACCCAGGTTTCCAACCTATGTTTTCTATAGGATGTAAATTTCAGAAACTTCACACATTTGTTTTCCCAATTCAATGTTTATAAAATATCCTATAAGTATTTATTTAACTTAACCAGTTAATAACATAGCAGAAATTGGTTCCCAATTCAATGTTAATAAAATATCTTATAAGTATTTATTTAACATGATCACGTAATAACATAGCAATATGATGCACACTTACATTCAACATGTTGCCAAGCTGCACATGCTTAAGAAAATGTTGCTGCAACATGTTGCGAATTTGGTAATTCAGTGTAAAAAGCGACCGTCCCTTATCCTTACTACTTACGGCCAATGTGGTCAATAATGTCAAAATAATAGACCACAGGGATGATCTCAATGCACTCTGGTTATTACTTCTGATTTTAACCATTGTCACAGTTTTACAATTCCTTTTAACATTGTATGTAAAACATAATAAGATAATTAAAAAGAGATATATGAGTAGGGCAAACAATTTAGATAGAGTTGAAAAAAAAAAAAAAAAAAAAAAATTGGTCTCAACGACCCCTAGGAGCATAATAGAGCTCGAATACATGTACATGGGTACACTTCAGGTAGAATTCCCGCCTTTAATACATTGTTACAAAGACAAAATAAAATGTCTCGTAGAACAGCAGCAGCCATTAGGGCTACCCACGATAGGAATGAAAATTTCGAATATAGAGCTAAAGCAATCTTAGCCGCATTCCCCAATCCAATTAGCATATAAGAGTTCGAATACTCATATATGAACGAATATAATTTACCTTTTTCACCACTAATTCATTGTGATGCCACACAAAAGGGTATCGTATTATCAACCATACCCGGCATCCTCGTAAACAGCCAAATAATAGAAAATGAAATTTTAGGAAGAATTGTGATTGCTAATGTTAGATTGTCTCCCAATCGGAATGGACAACATTAAAAAACACATATGGACTGGCTTACGATCTGCGCTAAAGTTTGCACTCTAAGAGCAGAATTCGATAAGTCATACAAATGCTTAACGCAGAACAGACCTACACAAAATAGTACGGTCATTAAACATACAACTAATTTGGTAAACATATATAATGAGGTCAGAGAACTTTTTCTAGAAAACAGACAAAGACTTACTGATATACATTGGTTTCAATCTACAGACGTCTTCAAACGTCTAAGGGAACGATTAGTATTCGTTAAAGAAAAATTCAATCTAGACATACACATCCCAAATCTTCTAAACACAGCTGCGACATATATACCAGCTGTAGAATCGGAATCAAGGCCAATAAGTCCCAGGCCCCCGAATGTAAAAAATATTATCATTATATCGGAAGACGATTCTCGATCAAATAGATTGAACCATCCGGTGAACGACGACAAACCGTCGACTAGTTCAGCAAACAGCGTGGTCGGGCAAGAACCAGTAGTTATTATATAGGCACTTTGCTATGGGACAGTGTTAGGTACACAAAGGAGGAATATAAATTATAGAGAAAGTAGAAAGGTTCAAGGGCATCGAAACCGTTTTTCAGGAAACACTTAAAAAATACCTCTAAACTATCACATTAGATTCATTGCAAAGGGATGACCTACCTGTTTGAGGGTTGTTTGAATCGCAACACGGGACCAATCGTAAAAACAGGTTCATTGACAGTAAGTGGGAGGAGAGAGAATATAAATGAGCGAAGGATCGAGTTGAGAGGATTTTACATGGTTGAGAAACAGGATTAAGATCGAAGTTAGTTCACATTATCGCCGATAGGTGGCGCCACCAAGTAGTAAGGATAAGGGACGGTTGCTTTTTACACTGAATTACCAAATTCGCAACATGTTGCAGCAACATTTGCTTAAGCATGTGCAGCTTGGCAACATGTTGAATGTAAGTGTGCATCATATTGCTATGTTATTACGTGATCATGTTAAATAAATACTTATAAGATATTTTATTAACATTGAATTGGGAACCAATTTCTGCTATGTTATTAACTGGTCAAGTTAAATAAATACTTATAGGATATTTTATAAACATTGAATTGGGAAAACAAATGTGTGAAGTTTCTGAAATTTACATCCTATAGAAAACATAGGTTGGAAACCTGGGTATCTAGATGTCCGTATAGAGGGTTGAATGGTAAGAGAACACAAATTAATGGAGATATATATAGGAGCACGCAAAGAATAAAATTATAATAGGAAGACATCAAAATTAATTAATGCTACTTAGAGTAAATATACGTCTGTCCCGTATCCTTACTACTTGGTGGCGCCACCTATCGGCGATAATGTGAACTAACTTCGATCTTAATCCTGTTTCTCAACCATGTAAAATCCTCTCAAATCGATCCTTCGCTCATTTATATTCTCTCTCCTCCCACTTACTGTCAATGAACCTGTTTTTACGATTGGTCCCGTGTTGCGATTCAAACAACCCTCAAACAGGTAGGTCATCCCTTTGCAATGAATCTAATGTGATAGTTTAGAGGTATTTTTTAAGTGTTTCCTGAAAAACGGTTTCGATGCCCTTGAACCTTTCTACTTTCTCTATAATTTATATTCCTCCTTTGTGTACCTAACACTGTCCCATAGCAAAGTGCCTATATAATAACTACTCACAGCTAACAGCTAGGACATAAACTAGTAATCTTTCAACAACGATGGATGACCTTGAAATCATTTTTATCGATTCCCAACCGGAATCAACCATAAATCTGGACTCTCAGCCGAGCTCCGTAGACCTGTCCTTGATTTTTGGGATTAAGACTCAAACCTATCTCGAGAGCAACTTGACCTGGTTAAGTGACATTAAATGGGATGATGACGACGATGACCCAAGGAATGCAACGTCTAATAATGATAATCCAGCATACATTTTCCCGGATGATGACAACATTTTCGATTTAGTAGATAATCAGGATGATGATAAAAGATCTCAACTCCAGGAACTACTTCGGGACGAAGATGATGATGACTTAATTGCTGCGGTAAAATTAGCTGAGGCGAAATTTTAATAATACGAAAACATATTTATATAATAAGAATATTTTATATATTTTTCTAAAAATAATATATACATATGTACATATATAATAAATATAACACATTTAACCACTATTTATTTTAAATGTTTCTGTTTTACTTTTGATTGGTTGAATTTCACTTCCTCTTATTACAAGAGAATCATAGGATTCGTTTGAAACAGGTTTCTTCCACGTGAGGATTACACAAAAAGAATAAGTGGATTTCAGGTAGAATAGAGGTTGTAACCTTTCCCTCATATTATTAGATTGACCCAGTAGGAATCGTTTGAAACAGGTTTGTGAACAGGTACTGTTGTTTTGGATATAAAAGATTAAGAAGGTGTTTGGGAGGGGCCTAAAAAGATACCATTTAAAAAGGAAACCCTTAGTCCTGTTTCAATAGTGAAAGTGGTTAGTTCGATACAAAAAAAATAAATAAATAAATAAAACTTAAAATGGCATCAAAAGTTCAGTGCAACATGTGTGATAAGTCCGTTGACTTTTCAGAGTTTCAATCTCATTATGAGAGATGCTCTGATTTGCGTAATAATGTAGTGTGTGACCTTTGCTCTAAGTCCATCGACTTAATAGAGTTTGATAGTCATTATGAAGCATGCTTGGGACCTAGGAATGCTTTTGAGATTCTTAT
The DNA here is from genome assembly GCF_003286085.1 of Drosophila persimilis. NCBI lineage: Eukaryota > Metazoa > Arthropoda > Insecta > Diptera > Drosophilidae > Drosophila > Drosophila persimilis. The sequence goes on along the minus strand of NW_020825418.1, from coordinate 26,996 downwards.
GAGCAAAGGATCTAATTCAAGTGATCTTCAAGGTCCTTCAACGTCAGGAGCTTTAAAACGGCCTCGATTGGATACTCCGATGGACCTAAGGATTATTGACTGTTCAATTTGCGGTGAAAGTTACCCTTCGTCTAGGGAAAGACGCCATATGATGTCGGACAAACATAAGAATGCACGAGCAGCTCAACTAGAGGAAAATGAAAACGTTATTTTAATTTCAACGGAGTCGCGATTTCCTTTAAAATCATATCGTGTTCACTCAAAAAAAAGTGAACAGATTGATTTAAAAGAGTTTTTTTATGATTGCAAAAATGATATTATCAATTTATTGCGTCACTGCATGAGTGAGTACAGATCCATAAAATACAATTTAAAAGTATATGGATTATACGTTAAAAACACTGATGATGAAAGCTTAACAGAAACGATGAAGCATTTCATTACTCCATACAAACCAATATATGAAAACGAGCTGATTGATGATCATCTAAATGATACAATAGAAAATTTGATAACTCTCAGCAGTGAATTCCAGGAGAAGGATTCAGGTTGGGCAATAAAGTGTTTTAAATATTTTGAACTTACCATGATAAAACTAGAGCATATCGCTGCAAACAGGTTTATCCAAGCTCCCAAAAAAATTAAGTCACGAAATGCACTCATAAATGTTAAAAATGACGATGATTTTTGTTTCAAGTGGTGTGTTTTAGCATCATTAGCCTATGGAACACACCTTAAAACTATATATCAAACAGCAGCATTAAAAAAAATTTCCCGAGATAAGTTAACAATACCATCATCCTATCGATGCGGAAACATACGGCAAGACATCATTTATTATGAAGGAGTAAGATTAAATTTTTCCGGAATTGAGTTTCCAATAACAAGTAAAGGAATCAAGCGATTCGAATCAGCAAATGAGGATTTTAGCATCAATGTTTATGAAGTCGATGAGAATGGAAAAAACGTTGTGGGACCCACAGTGAGGACTAAGAAAATTCGGACTCACCACATAAACTTGCTTGGAATTAATAGTGATAATATGCAAATGATGCATTATGCATATATAACGTGCATGAGAAAATTATGTTATTCACAACATAGTAAATCCCATAATACGGCATATTTTTGCGAGAACTGCTTGCAATTTTATAGTACAACAAATACTATACATGACACTAAAGAGTGTGGAAAAGTTGCTGCTTTGTATCCTGAACCTAATACCAAAACTGTATTCAAAAGTTTTTCTAAAAAACTATCTCCACCAGTAGTAATTTATGCTGACATCGAAGCAGTTTTGGAAAATTACGATACAAATCTTAATGATCCATCAAAATCATCAACTACTATGGCACAGAGGCATACAGCATGTGCAGCATCATTTTATATTGTACATAAATACAATGAACATCTAAATGAGATGTGGACATACGAAGGTAAATATTTTAACATTCCAGCAAAGGCAATAAACTCATAAACATTATGATTTCGTTATTTCAGGACCGGATTGTATCCAAAAATTTTGTCAAGCACTTAGGATGAAAACCGATGGACTTTATGAGAAGTACTGGAAGTCCTATAAAAAACCAATCTATCAGTTTAACATTTGGGATGAGGATTACCAGGAACACGGTGAATGCTATGCCTGCGAGAAACAAATTTCTGATGATGATCGAGAAAAATTCTTTGATCAGTTTACAGGACAATATGTAGGTCCTATTCATAAGCTGTGTAAACAGACATTTAGATTAAGCGATCCCTTTTTCCCGGTAGTTTTTCATAACTTATCTCGTTATGATATACATTTATTTGTTACGTCAATAAAAGATGAACTAAGACCCATTCCTTGCAATAAAGAGTTATATATTGCGTTAACTCAAATTTGTAAGCTCGATGAATCTTATCTTCATCAATATAAAATTAGATATATAGATTCAAATAGATTTTTAAATTCAAGCTTAGAAAAACTCGCTAGTTATATGAACATAGCGAATTTTAAAATTTTGGGAAGTAAATATCAAGGTGAAAAATTTGATATGCTACGACGAAAGGGAGTATTTCCCTATGATTATTTGGATAGTTTTGAAAAATTTGATGAATCCCTGCTTCCTTCGCGAGATAATTTTTATAATTCACTGAATGATGAGGAATGTAGTGTTGAAGACTACAACTTTGCTCAGAAGGTTTGGAACGCATTTAATTGCAAATCTATTAGAGATTATTTAAAATTATATTTGGAAAGCGATGTTTTAATTCTTGCTGATGTATTTGAGAATTTTAGGAGTCTTTGTTCCCGAGTGTACAGGTTAGACCCCATTAATTATGTTACTGCTCCTTCAGTTTCATGGGATGCAATGTTAAAATACACAAGAGTAGAATTAGAACTTGTTAGTGATCCTGACATTTATAATTTTTTAAAAACTGCTGTTCGTGGAGGATTGACCCAATGCACTCAACGGATTGCAACAGCAAATAACAAATATTTAAATAATAAATTTAAGCCTACCGAACCCATAAATTTCCTTTCATATATTGACGCCAACAACTTATATGGATGGGCTATGAGTCAACCCCTTCCATTTTCTAATTTTAAATTTCTAAGTAACGATGAAATTTCATCTTTCAACGTTCTTAGCATATCGGCATCTAGTGATGTTGGATATATTTTAGAAGTAGATTTGCGATATCCTGATGATATTCATAATAAGCATAATAGTTTACCTTTTTGCCCCGAAAATAAGATTCCACCAGGAGGAAAGCAGACAAAACTAATAGCTGACTTAAGTGATAAAAAGAACTATATAATTCATTTGAAGCAGCTACAGTTATGTATAGAGCAAGGTATGATTTTAGAAAAAATATCTAGAGTTTTATCATTTAATCAGTCCTGTTGGCTGAAACCATATATTGACCTGAATACATCTCTTAGAAAATTAGCTAGCAATGACTTTGAGATAAACTTTTACAAATTAATGGTTAATGCCGTTTACGGTAAAACAATGGAGAATGTAGAAAAACGTCGTGAGGTTGCATTAGTTAAGCATTATGAGTCAAGACAAAACTCAGCAGGGTTTAGACAACGCATAGCAAGACATAATTTCCACAGTGTTGAAATCTTTGGAGATAATTTGGCTGCCATTGAATCAACTAAGTCCCGAATTTTTTATGATAAGCCCATATACATTGGAGTTAGTGTACTAGAACTTTCAAAATGGTTAATGTATGACTATTTCTATAATTTTCATTCTGTAAAATGTCCATCATCAAAAATACTCTATATGGATACAGATTCATTTATTATATCATCAGAAGAAGATTTTTATGATTTAATTAAATTCAATCCTAATCGCTTTGATACATCCAATTACCTAGCCTCAAACAGATTCGGTATCAATCTCGCTAATAACAAAGAGCTTGGATTAATGAAAGACGAAAATGCAGGAAAAATAATGACGTCGTTTGCAGGATTAAAAGCGAAAGCATACTCATATTTAATTGCTGAAGATGATAACACTGACTATAACGTAAAAAAGGTTAAAGGCGTAAAAAAGTCAGTAGTTAAACGATTAACTCATACTCATTATATTGAATGCATTAAACATAAAAAAACTTATTATGGACAACAGAGAGTTATTAGAAGTAGAGGTCATAAAATTTATACTGAAATTGTAAATAAGATAAGTCTAAATTATAAGGATGACAAAAGATTTATATTACCTGATAATATTTCAACATTAGCTCATAATCACTATGAAATTAAAAATATTTTAGGTGCTAGTAATAATACACAAAATATGGTATAAGTAAATTTAACATTATATTATTATTATTTTTAATTTGTGTATAATTAAAACTATATTTCAATGTAAAAAATACACAAAAATAAATTAAATCTGATAAATATTTTGCGTGCTTAATTATTTTAATATACTCTTTTTATCTATCCATGAATTGTGTGTTTCATCGAAACCTAACCATTTAACAAAAACTTGTTCTTTTTTCCTTCTAAGTATTTTTTCCACTAAGAAAGCATTTTCATCTTTAACTTTTTGGAGTTCTTGATCATAAAATGAGCCTTTGATCATTTCCCCCTTATAGTCCTCCAGCTCATATGTTACAGGATTAGTAGACTTTACTTTTAAAATTTTAAAAACTTCGGCTGTCCAGTTTGGATCATAGCCCTTTGTAAAAATACCTTTATATTTACTTATTCTAACAGGATCACCAATGGAAAACTTGTGTTTAGGAAATACCTTACAAATATTATAAGCTGTTTTCAAAATAAACTCTTCATTTTGTTTGTTTACATCTTTAGGCCTCATTTTTATAGTACGGTGATATGAATTATTATAATCTTTTAGTAAGTCATGCAAGATATAAATCCACGTATGATTACCCTGCATACTAAAGATTTTCCACATACGATTTTTTAATGTTCTATTAAAACGTTCACAAATAGATGCTTTAAGGTGTGTATATGTATGGTAATGGTTAATGTTATTCTTTTTCATTAACTCTCCGAAGGCTACATTAAAAAACTCCTTTCCTTGATCAGATTGAATATTTTTAGGTTTATGTTTAGATATTTTTAATATTTTCTTCAATGCTGATAAAACATCTAAAGCTGTTTTAGACTTAACGGGAACTGCATATGCAAACTTCGAGAACGTGTCAATTACTGTCAGCAAGTACCTATATCCTTTGTTTTCCTTATAAAAGGGTATCATTTCAACTGAATCGATTTGCCACGTGTCATTAATTCCCTTTTGTACGAATTTACGACGAATAAAATTTCTTCTAGCAGGCTTATGTATTTCATTAACAACTTGTTGCTTACTCATTTTTAATATAATTTTTTATTTTCTATTGTTATGTTGGGATGATTGCTTATTTAAAAGTGTTTGCTTATACTCAAGAACATCGCGTTTTATTTGATTACACATTTTTTTGGAAATTTCAAAGCATAAACGGGTTAAATCTATTTGCACATTTCTATCATAAGTACCGTCTAAATCAGCTAGTTGAACATCAAATTTTTGTAAGGCTGCACACTTAGGAATAATATTATTATAGTAGAGGTATATAATTTGTTGCTTAAGTATCGTATTCCAACATAAAAATGTGGTAAAAAAAATGCCTAATCTTAAAAACGATCTCCAGGACTCACTATCAAATTCAATTTTATTTCCAAACTGATTTATTATAAACACATACTGCTTATCTGATTTTCGAAATCTAAAATTACACTTAATTGTGGGTAATAATGGATGGTCTATAATTGTATCAGGCATCAAAAAATCATACTGATCAAGTTTCAATTGGATATACTCTTTGTATGTAACCAATTGCATCCATTCATCTTTATCTAAACCGACGAAATTGTTTTTGCTTTGCTGCATCCATATCATTGGAGTGAATTTTCTTGTAGTTGAAAAACCGCATTTAAGTTTTAAATTATGTACTACATAATATTCGAGACCGAAAATGACTTCGTGATCCTGCTTCTTTCTAGTGGACCTAATTCTTTTTGATTGAAGCGTGTCCATTTGGGTTGAATGCTTTTGTAAAACTAAGAACTCTTACTAAATTGGGCTGTATATAAAGGAGATAGGCATCAACAACTCATTCAGTTTCTTACAAAATCTCAAACCAACATGAACACAATCGACAGGAATTCAAGCGTTATAGTTGATTTTCAATATGTCTTTGGAAATAATAAACAACTTTTTATTAAGGAATTGGCGTTTATGCAAACCGGAACAGTAACACCAAACTTCTTTCATTTCAAACCACCATATCATCTGAATGAATTGGATAATGAAATGATTAAACAACAAAATATTAATCGTCAAACCATAAATGGATTGGAATGGTCAGATGGTGAAATATCATATTTAAGTTTAGGTGAAATACTTTCACCACTAAATAGATTTAGCCCCGTTATTGTACGTGGTGAAATTAAAAAAAAGTTTTTATCTAAGTATTTAACAAATAATATTATTGATATCGATATTGGAAAAAGTCTCACATTTTATCCAAATTTTTTACAAACTGTAGAATCCACAAAAAAATTCCTCTTAGATGTGCTCTAAATAATTTATTTAAGCTATTTGTTATCTTGGAAAATTCTAACTACGCTATCTACTGTAATGGTGACTCATATGTTTAGATTTTCAGTTTATATTCAGCACTTGTAGTAACTAGTTGTTTAAAATGGATTCATTTAAGCGTTTGTTTGAAAAGGATCCTCACAAAAGCGGATACACACAAGTTGTTTATTGTAATTATTGCGGCTCTGATACTCACTTAGAAAAAAACTGCCCCAAAAAGCGCGATCAGGAGACGCGTAATTAGAATATCTTAGATGTTAGAAAACATTTATAAAATATTAATAAATAAAACATAGCCCAAAAATGTTTAAGCAATTTATACATCCTTTTACAATGCTTATTTGCGGTCCTTCAGGATCTGGTAAGACAACGTTTTTAGAAAATTTAATAAACAAAAGAAATGATTTGCTGAGCATTTCAATTAATCGAATAATTTGGTGTTATGGAGAGGAGCATGCTAAGCCAAATTTTAATACCATCGAATACTATAAAGGAGTTCCCGAAACAATTGAAAATGAAAATCATGAGCCTATTCTTTTAATACTAGATGACTTAATGATGGGTGCATTTAATAAAAATGTCTGTGAGCTATTTACAAAAGGATCACACCACAGGAATTTATCCGTAATAGTGGTTACACAAAATATATTTCATAAATCATCACATACTCGAGATATTTCACTAAACACAAAATACATCGTTGCGTTCAAAAATCCTAGGGATAAGCTACAATTTCAATGCTTAGCAAGACAAATTTATCCTGAAAATTCTCAGGAGCTCTTCAGAATATATAAGGAGGTGACAGATGAACCACATGGTTATTTACTTATTGATCTTACTCAGGGAATAAATGATCTCCTTAGATTTCGTACACATATTTTTAATTCTGAGTATACAGTTTGCTTTTCAGATGAAAATGGTTTACAAAAAGAATCTAAATCGACTGAAAGCGAACACACATTTATTGTATGTGCTCAAAAGGGCAAATAATAAACTTCGAAATGCAATTATAAGTAATTGTGACATTGAGTTAGTAAAAGCATTAGTGGAGATAGTGTTGAATACTCTACGAGGAAATCATAAGATATCAAAAAAGCAAATATATGCTCTAAAAAGTATAAAAATGCATTACGTCTTATTTCATGTCCAAAACGGTCAATAAATTCTAAGAGAAAAGTTCTCATCCAAAAAGGAGGATTTTTACCTGTTTTAATAAGTTCATTGCTTTCGGGGATTTTTGGAAAAATATTGAACAATGCTTAAAAATAAGCATCAATTAACCAAAGTTATTTTAATGCATCCGAATGCATATCAAAAATTGGTAAATAATGCCCAGAAAAACGATTTAATAAATATAACGTTTTTGCCTATTTTAAATGATAAAAAAACTAGCGACTTTAATAAATGGATTAAAATACGTCAAGAATTGTTGTTGCGTGACCTTCCATCCATGGCCACAATTATTAGTTATAGATGGAATTATGAATTATGAAGTCTAGTGTAAGTTAGGGCTAGGGCAAAGCGGGAGCGCAATAAAAGCTCGCTCTCTCGCTCTTGGCGAATTCGCCCCGCTTGCCACCGTAGGATAGCTAGAGTAAGAGATTGAAGTGTGAAGAAACTTTAGTTGTTCGCCAACCTTGAAATAGATCGAGCGTATCAAGTTTGTCGCCCCGCCAAATAAATAGGTTATAAATTAACAGCCACCCCAAAGTTTTCGGTAACTGATTAGAAAAACTCTTCTAATTTTCATGGCGCCCCCGGGTGGGACTGTAAAGTGAATTATAGGCAACAAAAAACAAGTGACAGTGACACAAAGAAATTGCAGTATACATAATGCAAACATATTCGTTGCCCGCGTCGTGTGTGTGTGCAATCGGCAATCAATTTTTGTAAAATATCATCGCGTCGGTCGCGCCAACAATAATTTTTGTGCAATTCTGCTACCGCCGAGGGATGCCCTGCGAAAAGACAGGAAAGTAGCAGTTGGATTCAAAAATCCAAAAGAGGAATCAGAGGTATTTGTGCAGAAAATTGAAGGCTGAGCTAAAGACATTCAGATCTTTCTTTGAGGTGTCTTGTGCTGAATACATTGCACATCGCCTTCAATTCTAGGCACAGACGTATGATACATATATAGTAGAGCTTGATTGCATGCATTTTGTTATTAATTGCATAAATATAACTAAAAACATAAATACATACATACATATCGACCCAAACAGATACATATGTGAACCGCTATTGGACGCAACAGTTATACATATGTACATACATACATACATCTTTCGTTTACTGCAATCACTGTCAACGCCCCCCCCCCCCCCCCCCCATTTTATTTTGTTCTACCTTTCTCGTCGTTAGAACAAAGTTTGTTCGTTCGTTCACCCAAGCCACGGAGTATAGAAAATATCCACACATACATACAAGCAGCAGCACCGGTGCATTATTTCGTTTTCGCTTTCGCTCCACTGCTGCTTGCGTTGTATTTGTTGGGAGAATTTTCGTTGCCGCTCTTGAGCTTAACGGTGCGCCAAGTGACGTGCTACCCTACATCCAACGGGTATATTGTTTTCGGCTGTTACTTGCCAAGTGACGCTACCCTGTATCTAACGGGTATATTGTTTTCGGCTGTTACTTGCAAACAACTCTTTCCCTTGATACCTCGTGCATCGACATTCAATTAAAATTCGTTTTCGATTATCGTTCTCGTTCAAAAATTTAAAATTAAATAAAAAAAAAAAAAAAAAAAAAAAAAAAAATAATAATAAATATATAAATAAAAACACAACCATTATGGCAGAAAAAAGTAAACCCACTCTTGAAGACTTAAAGATTAAGCTCAAAAGTAGAGTAAAAAGCATTCGCCGCTTAGAGGATCGATTAGATCAAGGGTCGATTCCTTTGCAATTACCGGAATTACAATTGTAGATTAGATTGTTTGAATGCTTCAATTGAAAAGGCTAACCATTTGCAGGAGCAAATCGAGGATATAACAGGTGATGATGCATATGCAGCCGAGTTGGAAGAGCTGATAATTGTCACCAAAAGGAAAGATAATGTCGCTTATCGCCGCCTTTGATGCAGCAAGCGAGACGAAGCCAGTGTCTTCTTCAGCCCCACTCATGCTAGACTTCCGAAATTGGCATTACCCAAATTTAGTGGTAAACACTCGGAATTCAAAAATTTCATTAGCCTTTTTGAAAGACTAGTCCATAGCGACAACAGCATACCGGTGATCGAAAAATTTAATCATTTGATTTCGTGCCTCTCTGATGAAGCATTAGGAACAATAAAGGCGTTCCAAGTCACCGAGGCAAATTATGAAAAGGCCATGGCTGGCCTAAAACGAGTGGTATGACAACGATTATTTGATTTTCACGAATATATTTCCACATTGTTCAATCTGCCGAGAATGTCGCATCAATCTGCATCATCTCTAAGAACTCTAATCGATACTGTTTCGTCGATTTACGGATCGTTACTGTCGATCGGAGATGATACAACAATTTCGAATGCAATGCTCATTCATCTCGTTTTAAACAGAGTCGACCCAGTGACGAAACAAAAGTGGGATGAAACAGCTTACTTATGAGAAGTTGCCGCTTTGGGTCCGACTTTGAGAAAGTCTTGAATCGTCGATACCAGCATCTGTCTGCTGAAGAATCGACCAAGCCAAGGCAAGACAAAGTCATGGCAAGCAAGCAACATAATCGCAGTTCATTTGCTTGTTCTTCCACTTCCACCAACAGTAGAACTCAGCAAACTTGTAGCTACTGCAATTCAGGAGACCATGTAGTGTCAAATTGCCCTTCATTTTCGCGTCTCTCGTGATGCAAAGGTTTGAGTTTGCTAAGTCGGCATCCCTATGCATTAATTGGCTGCGAAAAGGCCACGCTGTTGTAAAATGCAAAGCCAATAAATGTCGAGTGTGCAGGCCGCTCACATCATACATTATTGCATCGATACACAGTGTCGGCTAATAGTCTCGCGTTGCCACCACCCCAAGAGAGTCCTTCTCCTCCATCAAATCAGAATCAACCTTCCACGTCACATGTTTTGCATGCGACAGCGTTGGACAGGGTAATTCTGGCTACGTCGATCGTAAGCGTCCGAACTAAGAGCGGTGAAACACATTCTGGCCAGAGCTCTGCTCGACTCTGGATCACAAACAAATTTCATTACCGAGGACCTCGCTAATCGCTTACAGATCCGTAGAGAGGAGTCCTGTATTAACTTGCTTGGAATTGGTGAATCTAATTCCCAAGTAAGGATAAAATACACACAGTGGTGAAGTCGCGAATAAATGGTAGTGAGTTCTCCTTTGATTTTTGGATCCTGAAATCAATTTCAGGTTATCACCCTGACCAGTCAGTGAATGTGACTGACTGGCGAATCCAGAGAACCTACCACTGGCAGACCCTTATTTCTACAAGCCACAAAGAATAGATATGTTAATTGGAGCAGAATCGTTTTTTGAATTATTAGCTGTTGGTCAAATTAAACAAGGTCCTGACTTTCCAACTCTTCAGAAAACCCTTCTTGGTTGGGTTGTGTCGGGAAAATATGTTTCCAGGAGTTCTGCTCCTCAAATTACAAAACAGTTTGAGTTTGCAGTGAAGAGTTGCTAGTATCCATCGATAGGACTTGAAAAAGTTTTGGTCACTGGAAGAAATGCCATCTACCAAGAAAATTGCCACACCTGAGCACAAGCTATGTGAAGAAACACTATCGTAAGACGACTCAGGTACTATCATCAGGTCGGTTCGAAGTAAGGCTCCCGTTTAAATCAGATCCCAAATTGTTTAGGAAACTCCTTTGAGGTTGCGAAACGGCGGTTTTTGTCGCTTGAAAGACGATTGCATCGTGACCCTGAGTTGAAGAAAATGTACTTGGGAATTCATGGAAGAGTACCTCTCCTTAGGTCATATGTCTCCTACTGACAATACGATTCCGTCTACTCCACACTACGTAATCCTCATCAGTGTGTTCTGAGGCCCCAAAGTACGTCTACCAAGCTCCGAGTCTGTTCGATGCTTCGTCCAAGACGCCTCACAGGTGGCCTTAAATGACATTCTGATGGTGGGACCTACCATTCAAGAGGAATTATACTCGACACTGCTCCGTTTCCGTCTGCACAGGTTTGCCCTGACGCTGATGTAAAAAGATGTATCGCCAAGTGATGGTGAACGAAGCGGATCGGCAGTTTCCAGCTCATAGGGTGGAGAAGAGACCCTTCTGAATCCTTGAGATTATACAAGCTCAACACTGTAACCTATGGGACTGGACCAGCCCCATTCCTTAGCTATCCGGTGTTTGAAAAGGTTGAGGTGAGTCTGCGAAGCTCTCATTCCCTAGAGCTGCTAACGTTATTGGTCCGACTTTTACGTCGATGACTTGTTGACTGGTGCTGCATGCGTAGAGGAGCTAAGGGCAATTAAGTCCGAAGTGTCTCAGGTTCTTCAGACCGCAGGGTTTGAGTTGACTAAGTGGTTTTCAAACTCACCCGAGATCACCGCATCTGAGAGCACAGCCAAACCCATAACAATCTCGGATTCAGAGTCGACAAAGGCGTTAGGAATCTCATGGTTACCTACTGACGATGCCTTTAAGTTCAAAATTGACAATTCAGTTATGGGTCTCCGAGCGACAAAACGGAACATACTATCGGTGACATCAAAGTTGTTTGACCCCCTAGGTTTATTAAGTCCTATCGTTATAAAAGGCAAGATCCTATTGCAGGAGCCTTTGGCTTAACAAACTAGATTGGGATGAGTCGATCCCGCTGCATTTGGAACAGCGTGGAATAGTTGAAAAATACACTATCTCAATTGGAAGACATATCCATATCTCGGTTTGTGTATTCCGATCCGATGTCACCGGTTCAAATACATGCCTTTGCTGACGCCTCCATGAGAGCGTATGGAGCGTGCGTCTATATACGTAGCAGAACTGCAGAAGGTTTAAAGTATCATTGTTGACTTCGAAATCCAAAGTAAGCGCCGCTCAAGGACCAAAACGCTCCCAAGGCTTGAGTTATGTGCCGCTCACCTTCTCGCAGATCTCTGTCACAGAATCAAGCCCCTATTAAACGTGCCCATTGAACGAGTCGTTTATTGGTCGGATTCAGAGGTAACTCTCCATTGGATCCGGTCTCATCCATCGTCGCTGTCGACTTTCGTTTCAAATAGAGTGGGCTGAGATTCAAGAGTGGTCAGATGATGCTACGTGGCGGCATGTACCCACGAAACAGAACCCAGCATATATTGTCTCAAGAGGTTGTGACGTCGACGAAATCGTTCATGCTCAATTTGGGTTCGAAGGGACCATCATTTCTGAAAGAGGAAGAAGAAGAACTGGCCCAGAACGCTCATTCGAACACTCCGATGATCTTCAGCTGGAAAGAGGAAGACTGCGGTCGGGCTGACCGCGCTTGTGCGAAGTTCGGAGCTGTTAGATGTCATCGAGGGATTCTCGTCACATCTCAAACTGCTTAGAGTGTTCGTGTATGTGTTCCGCTTTATACGAAAATGTAAAGACCCAGCCTAAAATTCGAAAAACTATCTCCACCGACCCGAATACCAATAAGCCTTTATAAAATTGGTCGAAATCGTCCAGCATCACGAGTATCAAGGAGAAATCGAAAGGTTAGGAAAGGATCTACAATTGGTCCTAGTCTTCAGCGGTTGAACCCATTCATCCATGAAGACACAGGGACTTGGTGTAACTTTCGTTGTGCGAGTGGGGGGGCGACTAGCTAAAGCTCCTATATCATACGATGCCAAGTTTCCTCCTGCTTTGACTAACGCGCTCGCAATTCGTGCGAAGCTATATTCGTCATCTGCAACCATTCGAATTTTCATGGTCGGCCCACGAGCACTGGTGAGCATCCTTCGACAGAGCGTGTGGATAGTGAACGCTCAGGAGGTCTGCCGTCAGACAGTTCGATCCTGTATGCGCTTTTAAATGCAAGCCTCGATTGCTGACGCAACTCATGGGAATTTACCCGCAGATCGACTCCGTGCTCTCCGCCCATTTTCAATTTGCGGCGTTGATTTTTGTGGACCAGTGCACACGACATTGAAAATTCGCGGAAGGCCCCCATACAAGTCATACATTGCGCTTTTTGTTTGTTTTGCGTCCAAGGCGGTTCACCTAGAAATAGTTTCCGATCTAACCACTGATTGTTTTTTGTTGGCTTTTCAAAGGTTCGTCGGGCGCCGAGGATATCCCCAAGTCGTTCATTGCGACAACGGGACGAACTTCGTCGGAGCGAGCCGCCATCTCAGCGCTCTGCGGATCAGGCTCAAGGAGCAGGGAGACGCAATTCGCGACTTTGCGTCAAAAAAACGGATGCGAATTTGCGTTCATACCGCCGCGAGCTCCTCACATGGGAGGGCTATGGGAGGCAGGTGTAAAAACTGCCAAGAGCCTCTCCTACGGGCGGTAGGCAGCGCGCTCCTAACCGCCGAAGAGCTCGCCACAGTCCTCGTCGGCATCGAGGCCATAATGAACTCGAGGCCGCTGGGAGCCATCAGCCAAGATCCAAGCGACGGCGAGGCCCTAAACCCGGGCACCTGCTGACAGGCGGGTCGCTCATCGCCCCCCCAGCACTGCGGACTCCGGACCAGGAGAGTCTCAGTTGCTTGCGGCGATGGCGACTTGTCTCGTCAGTCAGGCAAGCGTTTTGGCAGCGATGGTCCCGCGAATATGTCCTGGGGCTGCAAATTCGGGGCAAATGGCACCAGCAGCAACCGAACCTCGAGGAAGGAGACCTCGTCATCGTGGCCGAGGACAATCTGCCGCCTCAGGAGTGGCTCGTAGGGAGGGTCATAGCACGCACGCAGGAGAGGACGGCATGTGGTCAGGGTCGTCGAAATAAGACTAGCACTGGAGCGGTTTTTCGGCGGCCCATACACAAATTAGCGCCGCTCCCAATGTGTTGAAGCCGATGCAGGCGTTCAACGGGGCCGGTGTTGCGTGACCTTCCATCCATGGCCACAATTATTAGTTATAGATGGAATTATGAATTATGAAGTCTAGTGTAAGTTAGGCTAGGGCAAAGCGGGAGCGCAATAAAAGCTCGCTCTCTCGCTCTTGGCGAATTCGCCCCGCTTTGCCACCGTAGGATAGCTAGAGTAAGAGATTGAATTGTGAAGAAACTTTAGTTGTTCGCCAACCTTGAAATAGATCGAGCGTATCAAGTTTTTCGCCCCGCCAAATAAATAATTTAAATTACAGCCACCCAAAGTTTTCGGTAACTGATTAGAAAAAACTCTTCTAATTTTTCAATTGTGTTACTATCAAAATAAAAAAAGAAATAAGACAATGGATATACGAACTACGCAGAACAAACGACTTTCATCACCTCAAAGCATTGGAATACAAACACAAGACGAGTCAGTTTGGTTAGATGTAAAACCTAACACTTCATTTAGCAATAAAAATAATGAGTCCTCAAAAAAGGAACTCTCTATCACAAATGAGTTCTCTGATTACCTAACGACATCGATGATGAAGATTTCTGACCGAAAAATCTTTCAACTCAAAACCAATAAGCGTAAAGTTGAGGATACCTCATTTTTAGACACTCAAGCATCATCAAAAAAATCAGCATTGACTAAAGTGAAGCTTACTGATAAACAGCGAAAGCTAAGAGTAAAACTTAAGAGGTATAAAAGTGAATCAAATCCATTTCAAGACTTGAAATACGTAAGTGGACGAGAAAAGTTGATGAGGGCTGTTAGAAACAGTAAGGCCGTGCAAATTGGAAAGAACAAAATTAATTGGTTATCCTATAATAATAACTGCAAAGAACGTAGAACTAAAAATGGTAAATGTAAAAGAGTTTTTCGTGACATTACTTAGTAATGATTCGTTAAATGTATATCATGATAACGTTAAGTGTGCATTTACAAACATTGTAAATATTCCTGAAAACATGAACGATGGACTGGGAAGTAGGAATTACAGACTTATATCTAAATAAATGTATAAAAAGCAGGCCTGAGAATACCTCAATCGCATCTGAAGAAACAACAGAATTCGTTATTAGCTTAGTAATGGAGAAACATTTCGATATGAAAATGAGTCAATAGAGTCTGAACAGTTTCAAAATGGTTTGATTTTTGTTTACACTGACATTATCAAACCAAGATGTGTTGAAATAAAAGACCTCGATGTCTTCGAGTATTACATTATAATGGAAAAGAGCAACTTATACAATTCAACAATATTGAATATTATCCCATTGAAATATGGTGTCCAAAAGAAATTTCGATCTTAATACCGATTCCAAAGGGTATAAAGTACCTTTGAATCTCAGCAATTCCAATTTTGTACCTTCACTTTAAAAACGAAAAAGAAATGGTGGTCTTGGTGGTCAAGGAAATTCAAAGTAAATTAAAAATTGAAAATAAGGTAATGGAAATTTTGCAACACTTTCCGTTAGCAACATCATTAATGACTGACAACGAACCAAGCTTTACTTCAGCACAATTTAGATCATTCATACAAAGAAGTAACTTAACTATTTATTATGCTGATCCCAGACACAGCACCTCAAAAGGTCAGGTAGAAAGGGTACATTCCACACTAACAGAAATAGCGCGGTGCATCAAGGATGAACTAAATCTAACAGATTATTCAGAAATAATAATAAGGGCGGCACACTGAAATATAACCTGACGATACATTCAACGACCAATCAAATGCCATATGACATATTGTATAACAAAATAGAACACAAACATAATCCAATATTACTTAAGGTAGCTCAGACCAAAATTTAAGCTACATAACAAAGATAGAAGAGAACGAGGGGGAACGTTGTGAGTTGCTGCGGACACCGCAACTCTACAGTTATACCCGATACTAAGTCAGTATGGCTGTCCGACATTAACGACACGACAAAGAATGCGAGCGAGAGAGACAGAAAATCAGTCTGAGCGTGACGTCGGGCGCTGCGTAGCCACTGCAAATTGATTTGTTCCTTTTGGCTATAAAAATGATCTGATCTGATCCAGATTCAGCAATCTAATAGATATGGTCACTATCTATGATTCTGCGTTTTAGTTTTCTCAAATCTGCAATATTGTGGATGCAACAGATTTTCGTCCTTTGTAGGGGCGGATGGGGGGGGGCGAAATTCTGAGATATACGTTTTATAGTGACATCTTAAAGAAGTGTGTGTACCAAATTTGGTTACTCTAGCCTTAATAGTCTCTGAGATTTGTGGTTGCCCAGATTTTCGTCCTTTGCGGGGGGCGGAAGGCGGTGTGTGGCGAAATTTGGACACAAAACGGTCAAGGTCCGATATCACAGGAGTGTGGATACCAAATTTGGTTGCTCTAGCTCTTATGGGTTCTGAGATCCTTGAACTCATATTTGCAATTGGCAAAACCGACTATGAAACCTGTGGTAGAGTGAGACAGAGCGAGAAAGAGTGAAATTGTTTCCGTGATTCTGGCTATAATAATTATACGATGGTTCAGATTTTGCACTCTAGAAGATATAGTCATCTTCTACGATTCTGCGTTTTTAGTTTTCTCGTATCGTCGAAATTGTGGATGCCACAGATTTTCGCCCTTTGTGGGGGCGGAAGTGGCGGGGAAAAGTTTTGAAATATTTTGTAGCAGTGACATATCACAGAAGTCTGCATCCAAAACATCGTTGCTCTAGCTCTTATAGTCTTTGAGGACTAGGCGCTGAAGGGGACGGACAGACGGACGGACGGACAGACAGACATGGCTCAATCGACTCGGCTATTGATGCTGATCAAGAATATATACTTTATGGGGTCGGAAACGATTCCTTCTGGACGTTACACCACATCCATTTTCACCACAAATCTAATATACCCCAATACTCATTTTGAGTATCGGGTATAAAAAGATTATAAAATAGGAGAAGTAGTTTATGAAAGAAATTCGGGGAAAGAAATAAACTTCAATCCCGATACAAAAAGCAGGGTAGTTAAGGAAAATCGACCGAATAAAATTATAATCAACAATAGAAACAGAATTATACATAAGATAACATCAAATATTAAATATTTTTTCCAGAAAATGTCTGCGAATATACTTATACTGACTTTTGTTATATTGACGACTTCGGAAGTAATACGCATAGTGACTATCTATTGCTCAAAGACGACAGAGACGTTTACACTTATGAAACATACGCTGAAGTTTCCATATTACTAATTTGAGTTTTTATAGAGAGATAATTGATAAAGAATCCAAAAATGTCAACAAATCAATTAATTCAGACGATGGGAAATATCAATGGACTTAAGTCTATTAAAATTAATGATTTCAGAATTAGTTCCAAACGGAATTAAAGGGGAATTAATGAATTAGGTACCATTTGGAAATGGATAGCAGGCAGCCCTGATCATGACGACTTTTTGAAAATACAAAACAAAGTAAATGAATTAACTGAAAATAATATAAACAATTTGTAATAAATTCCAAATTTTTCAAAGAAATTGAATTGCTATCAAATTCATTAAAAAATGTCATCTTCAATGAAGAAACGATACTGAAAGCATCGTTTAAAATTAATAACTTTGACCTACTAAATTTAGTTGATACCATAACCCTCTTAAAAGTAAACATTTTCAATACAAACATTTTAAATAAAAACGAAATAGAGGACATTTATAAGCATGAAAAACATCCTGTTGAACTGTCTGATCTGCTGGACATTGCAACGGTTAAAATAATTCGAAATGCAGATTTAATAATCATTTACATAAAATATCCTCAAATTAAAGATATTTGCAAGTTTTACCATGCAAGAGCCATCTCCAAAATGATGGAATGTTAGTTAAGTTTGTGAATGTAAGGAGAAATACTATTTAATGAATAATTTTAAAAGTGAAACTTTTAACAATTACGCACAAATAAATTTAAAGAATACCTGTTTCACCAATTTACTTAATGGCTTTAAAGCCAACTGCACTAAAAAAAGGGGAAAAACAAAGAAATAGACATCATTCAGGATGGTGCCATATTAGTTTCAGGCAAAAATATCGTAGACAATACTACTTTGTTAGGATCGTATCTCCTTATATTCAACAACACAATTGTAATAAATAATATAACCCACATAAATGATAAGGGTAAAATTCTATGATATATATCGCATCATAGATATAGCGATTTTGAATTAGTTGATTATATACAATCGAATGATAAGCAATTTTCTTTTGATAATGTTAATTTTAAATCCCCTTATAACATTAGGTAATACGGCCTTACCATTAACAACATTATTTTTAATCATTTCGATGATAATGTTATTTTACTTCGGCTATAAATTAACCAAATTTGTACTTATTAAATCAATAAGAATACCGTCAGAAGAAATAGTGGAAAGCAACATTCAAAATACTGTCAGAAGAAATTAGAGCTCTATCAGAACTTAAAAATGTATCGGGACGAAACATTTAAGAATGGGGGGAGTTAACGTACCCAATTCTATTGAGCTTTATACGAGTTGTAAACAATCTTTGGCTTTCCAAATCGAAAACAATTTCAATCTTGGGCCTCCGCCTAATTGATTTCTAAGATGTACAATCTCAAGGGCTCCCGCCGCAATCCCAATCTTTGACACTCGCCTAAATGGAAAACCAATGTTTGCCCACACCCGGCTTCTCATAAACAATCTCACTCCCGGCTTTCTGCAGATCCTGCACTTTAGGCCTTTTACAGTTCTCTCTTTGGATGACGAAATCCAATACTCGGGATGGCGAAATCAATTGAAATGTTTATAGAAAAACTATTCCCGAAAGGGATCAACGATGCAAAGATCAGAAAGTTCAAGCCAGTCTTGATCCAGAAGCGACACCGCAAAGTCGAGCTAAAAACTAAGATCGCGCAAACCCTTGTCCGGAATCCTTTGTGACCCTCTACTTAAATCTATATCTGTGAAGTTAGAAGTAAAATAAAAACTTTTTAAAAACGCAATCCGCTACCGCAGTTATTTAATTTGCATTGCCGTTTTACACCAATGTCGTTGTCATTTTATTTGCGGTTGTGTTTGCATGTGTGTTGCGTTTGTGTTTGCTGCCAGGGCTTTCGTCATGAGAGGGGCGTTCAAGCTCAAACTCGAACCAGGTTCGATTGTAATGTTCGATCCGTTCGCTGCTTTTTCCGCTCGGGCTCTGAAGTATCGTCTATGTGTAGGTATGAAGGCAGGTATGTTTCGAGGCCTCTTGTTCTGCAGACTCTTCACTGTTAGTCCGTCTCTGTCGTTTCCCCCTTTCGACTCTCTCAGTTGGTTTACTTGTTTCGTATGCAGGGTGGGGAGGAGGCAATAAGAATGTGTGGGTATTCGCGAGAGGCGGGAAAAGTGGCCGTGAGAAGCGGTCTTTCAGCATTTCCCTTGTGTTTGGCTCTTGGCTGTGGCCGTGGATACATCAGCGATGGCTCGGTACTCACGCTTGCTGTTATCATTGTATTGGCTGCAGCCGCCGTCGCTGTAGCGTCGGCGCTCTGCATTGGCGTTGACGTTGGTGTTGGCGTCTGCGCCGAGTGCTCTGCTGCTGCTGCTGTTATTGGCGGAGTTTGGTGTTGGTGTAGATGGCTCCTGCTGCTGCCGCTAGGGCCCCTCTGCGGGCCGGTCTGCCGCCGTCGCTGTGGCGTCTGTTTGACCCCCGTCTGGCCATTCCCTTCGTCATGGTTGTTGTTAGTTTGTGTGTTGTTAATTGAAAAGTCTCTGTGTGTGTGTGTTTGTGTTTAATGTATTTATTGGCACTTTCTAACTCTTTACACAGTTTTCTCTCGTTAGTTTGTGTTTTTTATACCCGATACTCAAAATGAGTATTGGGGTATATTAGATTTGTGGTAAAAGAGGATGTGTGTAACGTCCAGAAGGAATCGTTTCCGACCCCATAAAGTATATATATTCTTGATCAGCATCAATAGCCGAGTCGATTGAGCCATGTCTGTCGGTCCGTCTGTCCGTCTGTCCGTCTGTCCGTCCGTCCCGTCTGTCCGTCTGTCCGTCCCCTTCAGCGCCTAATGCTCAAAGACTATAAGAGACAGAGCAACGATGTTTTGGATCCAGACTTCTGTGATATGTCACTGCTACAAAAATATTTCAAAACTTTGCCCCGCCCACTTCCGCCCCACAAAGGGCGAAAATCTGTGGCATCCACAATTTTAAAGATATGATAAAACCAAAAGCGCAGAATCGTAGAGAATGACCATATCTTATAGACTGCAGAATCTGAATTGGATCGTATTATTATTATAGCCAGCATCAAGAAAACAATTTCATTTTTTCTCGCCCTGTCTCTCTCTAACTCACACGTAGCATAGGGGCTTTGCTTAGAGTAAACATTAGCGCCTAGATCTCAGAGACTATAAAAGCTAGAGAGCAACCAAATTTGGTATCCACACTCCTAATATATCGGACCGAGACGAATTTGTTTCAAAATTTCGCCACACCCCCTTCCGCCCCCGCAAAGAATGCAAATCTGGGGATATTCACAAATCTCAGAGACTATTAAGCTAGAGTAACCAAATTGGTATCCGCAATTCTGTTAGAACTCACTATAAAACGTATATCTCAAAATTTCGCCCCCCCCCCTTCCGCCCACACAAAGGACGAAAATCTGTTGCATCCACAATATTGCAGATTTGAGAAAACTAAAGGCGCAGAATCATAGATTACGACCATATCTATCAGATTGCTGAATCTGGATCAGATCAGATCATTTTTATAGCGAAAGGAAACAAATCAATTGCACTGGCTACCAGCGCCCGACGTCACGCTCAGACTGATTTTCTGTCTCTCTCGCACGCACTCTTTGTCGTGTCGTTTAGTATTAGCGGCGTCTGCCGGAGGAGAGCCATACTGACTTAGTATCGGGTATAACTGTAGAGTTGCGGTGTCCGCAGCAACTCACAACGTTCCCCCTCGTTTTAAATTAATGTTATTTATTGGGGAGGCAGAAAGTTTGTCGGTAGTAGTAGTGGCGGTGGGGGGAGGGGACTTTTGTCATGTCAGGGGGGGCACGGCACGGCACGGCTCACGACAGACACCACAAAAAGAAAAAAGGGCACGCAGAAAAAGGAAATGGCGACACGGCAAAGAACAATCAAAAGAGGCGACACGACACGGTTATAAACGTCCGACGATCGCAACCTCTCGAGCGGGTGGATGAGATGAGAGTAGCAGACGAGGTTCATGATGGAACACTCCATGTCCGCCAACTCTCACAATCTCCCATCCACTCGAAAGACCCGATCGCCGATCGATATTTACCGGTGCTCTCACCCCCGGTTCCACTTTCACTCACCCAATATTGAGTGAGATGAAAGTGGTCCGAGGGCAGCAGCACCGACAAGTAGGCAATGGAAAATTGCATTGGCTGTTTATTTTAGTGGCTGCCTGTGTTGTTGTTGGTTAATAGCCTGTGTCGTATGTTCACTGCGCCGTGTGTATTGGCTGCTCTGTTGTCGAGGGATGGATGGGATGTGAAGGGGAAGTTTGCCTGCTCCCTTATAACCGCACGGATACTGTAAACTTCTGGATCTTTCGATCCGGGCGCGAGACGCTCCGAGGAGACGACCGCATAGCATCTTGTGGGCGGTTGAAATGGCTTTAATAGGGCGTTTGGCAGAGTGGCGAAGGTTGGCAGTGTATGTTTTATTCCTGCACAACCGCATTTAGCATTTAGCGGCATTTGGAGTGGGTTGGGGTTGGGTGAGGAATTGGCTGGGCTATAATTGCCGAAGTCGGCGGCCGATAACACACTGGCATTGATAAATGCAATTTGAATTTGAATTGACTTTGTAGGTTATCGGCTCGGGTATTTTCCTAATTGGCGTGGTATTTTTTTTTTTTTTTGGTCATTAATGGCGTTGCCACTTGTCAGGTATTGGGGAATGGGTGATAGTTGGCAAAGAAGAAGAAGAAGGAGAAAACAAGAATGGTAAGTAAAAATATACATGGACTACAAAAATTTACAATTAGACTGCAATAAGTCTTAAAGACGCTATGTGCGAAATACACAGAATCCTAAAAGCAGAATGGGAGAGAATACGCCGAGTTTGCTAGTATCAAGCACCGTGGTTACTGCTCGCTTTTCCCTCAACATCATCCAAACCGTGGTTCCTAAATAAAACTAAACTTAAAGCCATTGACGCTAAAAGAATCAACAGACTGCTTAGCGGTAACGCATTCGATAGGCACACTCTCGCCAAAATGCATGTAGTTCCCAGCAACATATGTGATACATGCGATAGTATCGATAACGCCTCGCATTTAATTTTCAATTGTACAAAGTACAACACAAACAAGGCAAAACTTCCCATCTCTAAGAAAATATAATGATATTTACAAATTCTTTGAAAAAGAAACACCAGCGCGTACCAAACACTAGTTGACTTCATCGACAAACTGATGTAAAGCTATAAACAGCACTCCAACATCTTCTTTGACTTGGCAATTTCCACCTTCAAAAGGCGGGCGGCCAAATAATCCCACGCTACTCACGGGTAGTTTGGTACTTAAATCCCAAAAAAAAAAAAAAAAAAAGACTACAATAAGACTACAATAAATTACAAAAACTTATTCCTAATATCACAGATAATTAACTAATGGTAACACACTACGGAACAATAAAAGTGACATCTACAACAAAGCATTGTTGCGAACATTGCGCTGCATGCCGGTCGGCTCTGCTGTCTCCCTGTGCGTTGTGTTGCTGGATGGTTTTTGGTGTAGGCGTGCAGCGTGGGCAAAATTGGAGATGGCGAGCGGCTCTGGTCCGGCCGCCCACGTTGCATCTGTCTGGATGATTGGCTGCGGCATCCGAATGGCACTGGTCCGACCACCCGATGCAATGTCAATGATGTTGGAGTTGGCGTCGATGCGTGATGCCAATGGTCCGAGTTATTGGCCGCATCTGAGTGGCTGCTGTCCGGCCACCAGGATGCGTTGTCAGTAGAATTGTCTGCCTCCTCGGCCACGTTCATCGTCGGGTTGTTGGTGTGATTTTGGCAGGAAATTGTTTGATGTTGATGGCGAGGCAGCTTGTTGGTCAGCTCTGTCTGTGTATTGGCAGGGTACGTGTGATTTTCGTGGGTTTGGCAGTTTTTCGTTGTTGTCCGATTTACGTCTTTTTATACCCGATACTCAAAATGAGTATTGGGGTATATTAGATTTGTGGTAAAAGTGTATGTGTGTAACGTCCAGAAGGAATCGTTTCCGACCCCATAAGTATATATTCTTGATCAGCATCAATAGCCGAGTCGATTGAGCCATGTCTGTCTGTCCGTCTGTCCGTCCGTCCGTCTGTCCGTCTGTCCGTCCCCTTCAGCGCCTAATGCTCAAAGACTATAAAAGCTAGAGCAACGATGTTTTGGATCCAGACTTCTGTGATATGTCACTGCTACAAGAATATTTCAAAACTTTACCCGCCCACTTCCGCCCCACAAAGGGCGAAAATCTGTGGCATCCACAATTTTAAAGATACGAGAAAACCAAAAACGCAGAATCGTAGAGAATGACGATATCTTTAGACTGCGGAATCTGAATTGGATCGTATTATTATTATAGCCAGCATCAAGAAAACAATTTCATTTTTTCTCGCCCTGTCTCTCTTAACACACACGTAGCATAGGCGGCTTTGCTTAGAGTAAAACATTAGCGCCTAGATCTCAGACTATAAAAGCTAGTGCAACCAAATTTGGTATCCACATCCTAATATCGGACCGAGACGAGTTTGTTCAAATTTCGCCACACCCCCTTCCGCCCCCGCAAAGGATGCAGATCTGGGGATATTCATAAATCTCAGAGACATTAAGGCTAGAGTAACCAAATTTGGTATCCGCACTCCTGTTAGATTCTCACTATAAAACGTATATCTCAAAATTTCGCCCCACCCCCTTCCGCCACACAAAGGACGAAAATCTGTTGCATCCACAATATTGCAAAATCGAGTAAACTAAAAACGCAGAATCATAGACAATGACCATATCTATCCGGTTGCCGAATCTGGATCAGATCGGATCATTTTTGTAGCCAAAAGCAAGAATCAATTTTTAGTGGCTACGCAGCGCCCGACGTCACGCTCAGACTGATTTCTGTCTCTCTCGCACGCCTCTTTGTCGTGTCGTTTAATATTAGCGGCGTCTGCCGGAGGAGAGCCATACTGACTTAGTATCGGGTATAACCGTAGAGTTGCGGTGTCCGCAGCAACTCACAACGTTCCCCCTCGTTCTTTGTATTTTAGTGGCTGGCCTCTGGACTTCTGTTGGAATTGACGGTAGGCTGCTGATGAGGCCTCCAAATTTCGTCCATTATACCTCAAGAGAGTTGCAGGAGTGGCGAGGCGCTGCTGGAGGGGCAGCTCTGTCGGTTTAATAGCAGGTGAGTATGTTTGTTGGTCATTTGTAGATTTTTGTTAATTGTGTTCTGCTTCTGCTATTCGGCGCAATCAGTAGACGTCTTTAATCCGTCGCTTTCGAAGTCGCCACTGGATTGTCCATTTAGAAACTTACGTAGGTCATCGTAAGGCTCTTCATCGGTCCATTGGCGGTCGTCGTCCATGTCCATATCCGGCTCAGTGTCCGATATGGCTACTGCTGTTGCTGTATTGGCGGCGGCTGATGATGTTGGCAGAGGGCAGGGACTGCTGG
This sequence comes from Drosophila persimilis, assembly GCF_003286085.1. Classification (NCBI taxonomy): domain Eukaryota; kingdom Metazoa; phylum Arthropoda; class Insecta; order Diptera; family Drosophilidae; genus Drosophila; species Drosophila persimilis. Next base: position 2,233 of record NW_020825418.1, on the reverse strand, counting down.
TGCTGTTGGTTGGAGTTGGGGCACGGCTGTTGTGCCCTTGCCATTTGCTGCAGCCAATTTTGTGAGTAGCTCTGCCATCTGGTCGATCCTCCTTTCAAACTCTATTATACGCTGTACGTATAATTGCAGATTTTTGAGCGCAGCTGCCATCGCACTGTGCGTCTGGCCGCTGCTGCTGCTGGTGTTGGCGTGGCGTCGGTCATGGCTGGGGATGATGGTCGCCATACCGATGCTGCTGCCGATGCTGCCGATCCGGTTATGGAGTGGCTGTGGATGTGGCTGCTGCTGGCGACGTGGATTGGCTGCTGTCGCTGTTGGATTGGCTGTGGTTGCTGTTTGCGACGCTCCTCCTCCCTGGCGACCCTGTAGGCCAGGAGTGCTGCCTGGCTGCCTTAAAGGATGGGCATCCCTTGTATGAGCTGAGGGCAGGCCCTGGCAGTTGGCGCATTTGGGAGCGGCACTCCTCGGCTTGCTGCAGTCTGTCGTCAGGTGCCCACCCGCGCATTTGTGCAAACTGCAGCGCGTCTACAATATGCGCGGGTGTCACGGGAGACTCCAAGTCTCTCAACCGTGACGGCCTCCCACCCAGGCGTCTCAGCTTCAACAGATCGAATTGGCCACGGTCCGGCTTGGAGGCGATCTGGGCCTCGAAGAGGTTGAATTGGCGGCTGCGATCGAATCGATCGTTGATCACCCTTACAAACCGAACCGTGAACCCCTCGTTCAGCATACTGCTGCGAGTCTAGTCTGGCGGCGTGGAGTGGGAGAGTCCTCGGATGAGGATCCTCAAGCCACGATCCGCGGGCAGACAGTGGGGAGAGGCCAACCAGGCCAGCACAGCCAGAGCAAGGGAGCGCGAGAAACCCACATGGGTTGGTAGAGGGTTGAGCAGGGGAGGATCGTCGACGGGGACTCGATGAACAAACCACGAGACCGCCCAGTTCGAGTTTTGCCCACGTCGCCAAGCAGGTCAGGGAGTGTTCGTTTCGGTTCGACGGAACGGCGAAACCACTCGAGTTCCTGGAACAAATCGAGTGGTCAGCCGACATGTACGGTTTGGATTTGAATTTAATTCCACGAGCAATGCCTGGGCTGCTAAAGGGTCGGGCGCTCATGTGGGTTTGTAGCCAACAACAGGCAGTGGCAGACATGGAACGCATTTGCGCGTAGCTTCCAAGCATACTTCCTGCCGAGGGGGTATTTTGAAAAATTACTCCAGGAGGTGAGATTGTGGAAGCAATGGTGGGGGGGAGGCCATTCAAGGACTACATGGTGGAGATGCAGACCCTCATGCGGCCACTAAAATGCACGCCCGAAGAGCAGTTGGAGCTCATCAGAGACAACATGCCCGATTTGAGGGTGTTCATCAGCGGAAAAAAGGCCGGTCCCGACGCGGCGGGACGACCAAGCGAACACGAACATAGAGGCTGGGTTCGTGAAAAACCCCAGCCCAGGCGTGTCGACGATGCGGAAGTGACCGCCATTGGGCCAAGCAATCAAAGGCCGACCGATAACATTCCGCTGGAGGTGCGGCAAGGTAGCCCCGACATGGCAGTGCTGCCAGAAAGCGGAAACGCGACCCAAGCCGCGGAGGGCCGTGCCAGGGTCGCAAGACGAAGCCCCCCAAAACTCGTAGGAGAACTCACGTTGGAGGATGTCAGCTGTCGGCGGTGGTGAGGATCGCGGGCAGCACTGGAAAGCAACGGTCGATACCGGGGCGACAGCAGGGGAAGAGAGGCACCAGAAAGAGACGAGGAAGCTGATGCGGCTGGCTGACGGAGGCAGCCGGGAAATCAATTCCCAGATCGAGGTGGAGATCGGGGACAAGATCGTTACAATCCCGCTTCTCGTGTTGCCCGGAGTAATTGATGCGCTTGTCCTGGATTGTCATCCCTGCGAGAGGCCACCGCCAGGGGCGGTTGGAGGAAGAAGTTGTCAGTGGCGGTGGTAGCGGACACTGGAGGGTCCGTCGAGCCCGCATCCGACGGAACGCGAGCGGAGAGGGATCGGTCGAAAACTTCCCGCCAAAGGAGTTGGATGATTTCCGAGAACTGAAGGGAGTGTCGAACATAGCTACACACGATCACACAAACAGCGTTACTACCCCAAAAATCCCAAGATGCAAGCCGAAATCAACCAACAGGTTGACGAGCTGCTGGAAAGAGGGTACATTGAGCCATCGAAGAGTCCGTACAGTTCACCCATCGTGATGGTCAAAAAGAAGACGGGAAGG